>NC_092733.1:40318156-40477474 GCF_047496885.1 Scyliorhinus torazame | reverse complement strand
GGAGTGGGCGAGGGTGGGGTATGAGGGGAGAGGGCGAGGGTGGGGTAGGAAGGGAGAGGGTGAGGGTGGGGTAGGAGGGGCGAGGGTGGGGTAGGAGGGGGCGAGGGTGGGGTAGGAGGGGCGAGGGTGGGGTAGGAGGGGCGAGGGTGGGGTAGGAGGGGCGAGGGTGGGGTAGGAGGGGAGTGGGCGAGGGTGGGGTATGAGGGGAGAGGGTGAGGGTGGGGTAGGAGGGGCGAGGGTGGGGTAGGAGGGGCGAGGGTGGGGTAGGAGGGGCGAGGGTGGGGTAGGAGGGGCGAGGGGTGGGGTAGGAGGGGCGAGGGTGGGGTAGGAGGGGCGAGGGTGGGGTAGGAGGGGCGAGGGTGGGGTAGGAGGGGCGAGGGTGGGGTAGGAGGGGCGAGGGTGGGTAGGAGGGGCGAGGGTGGGTAGGAGGGCGAGGGTGGGGTAGGAGGGGCGAGGGTGGGGTAGGAGGGCGAGGTGGGTAGGAGGGGCGAGGGTGGGGTAGGAGGGGCGAGGGTGGGTAGGAGGGGCGAGGGTGGGGTAGGAGGGGCGAGGGTGGGGTAGGAGGGGCGAGGGTGGGGTAGGAGGGGCGAGGGTGGGGTAGGAGGGGCGAGGGTGGGGTAGGAGGGGCGAGGGTGGGGTAGGAGGGGCGAGGGTGGGGTAGAGGGGCGAGGGTGGGGTAGGAGGGGCGAGGGTGGGGTAGGAGGGGCGAGGTGGGTAGGAGGGGCGAGGGTGGGGTAGGAGGGGCGAGGGTGGGGTAGGAGGGGCGAGGGTGGGGTAGGAGCGGCGAGGGTGGGGTAGGAGGGTGGGTAGGAGGGGAGAGGGCGAGGGCGGGGTAGGAAGGGGCGAGCGTGGGGTAGGAGGGGAGAGGGTGGGTAGGAGGGGAGAGGGCGAGGGTGGGGTAGGAGGGGAGATGGCGAGGGTGGGGTAGGAGGGGAGAGGGCGAGGGTGGGGTAGGTGGGGAGAGGGCGAGGGGGTGGGGTAGGAGGGGAGAGGGCGAGGGTGGGGTAGGAGGGGGGAGGGGAGGGCGAGGGTGGGGTAGGAGGGGAGAGGGCGAGGGTGGGGTAGGAGGGGAGAGAGCGAGGGTGGGGTAGGAGGGGAGAGGGCGAGGGTGGGGTAGGAGGGGAGAGGGCGAGGGTGGGGTAGGAGGGGAGAGGGCGAGGGTGGGGTAGGAGGGGAGAGGGCGAGGGTGGGGTAGGAGGGGTGAGGGCAGGTGGACTGAGCATTGATGCAGGGGGAGAATACGGTGGTGGGCAGGGCTCCAAGCGGAGTATTTCTATTCAGTGAGGTTTTGAGGGAAGCTTCAGGCTCCCCGATGCCGGAGATTACACTTGTGTAGCTGCACTTCTGTTCAATGGCAGATTGGTCCGACCCACTTTTCACTGTGGTGAACTGTAGAAGTTAACAGCTGCTACTAAACAGTTGCAATAAGCAGTCCTCTTAGTGAAGATTGGCCTTCATCTAAATTGTGCTCGACTACAACAGGGTCAAAGCGATCGTTCACTTGGGTCTCGAGCGGTGAACAGTCTCCCATCTGGTGTGTGTCCATTATTGGGCATTGCGTCTCAAGAAGGATATATATCTTTGGATGGATACAACCCACGTTTACATCACAAGTCTACAAAATTATGAGGGGCCGTGGACAGTCAGAAGCTATTTCCCAGCGGAAACAGTCAATTACTAGGGGGCATAGGTTTAAGGTGAGAGGGGCAAGGTTTAGAGTAGATGTGCGAGGCAAGTTTTTTTACGCAGAGGGTAGTGGGTGCCTGGAACTCGCTACCGGAGGAGGTGGTGGAAGCAGGGACGATAGTGACATTTAAGGGGCAGCTTGATAGATACATACGGATGGGAATAGAGGGATACGGACCCAGGAAGTGTAGAAGGTTTTAGTTTAGACGGGCCTCATGATAGGAGCAGGCTTGGAGGGCCGAAGGGCCTGTTCCTGTGCTGTTCTTTAAATCACTAATGTGTACCGGAAGGACACCTGTAAGCTGAATAGTAATAAATAGCTGCCAGGAAACACCAAAATAAACTGGCAGGATTTCTATACAGGTTTCAATAACTATTAGGCAGCATTCATTGCACATTAAGAACGATCAAATCCCTACATTGCAGAAGGCGGCCATTCAGCCCATTGAATCTACAGCAGCCCTCTAACTTCCCTCCCTAACTTTTAGTTTAACTGTCACATCACCTGCTTTCTCCATCAAGACAGGTGTCAAGCGCTTATTTAACACTTCAGCCTTGCCCTCTGTTTTTACATCTAAGTATTTTCCTCAGTAACCCAACCTTTCTCCCTTCATCCTTGTTACCCTACTCCCAACTTCCCAAAAGGCTGAACACTTTCCCTAAAGGGCCGCTTACTCTTTGTTTATATAATCTTTCGGAGTTTCGGTTCATGTTGCTCGCTAATCTTCTTGCAAGCTCCCCCTTACGTCCCATGCTAACGTTTTCAATTCCCTTTTGTACTTTACACAATATTGCTGATTATTAATGCCAGTCTCCTTTTCCCATTTGATATTTCTTTGCTATTTTCCCACATGACGTTGCCGTCTCCGGCTGGGCCAGTACTGACTGCCCATCCCGAACTTCCTGGAACGGAGGGGCTGGCTCGGCCATTTCACAGGAGAGTGAAGAGTCAACCACATGAGGTCTGGAGTCACGTGTAGGCGAGACCGGGTAAGGACGGCAGATTTCTTTCCCTAAAGGGCATTAGTGAACCAGATGGGGTTTTTCCACAATCGTTGATAGTTTCTGGGTCGTCGTTACTGAGAACCGTTTGCAATCCCCGATTTTATGAATCGAATTCAAATTCCACCAGCTGCCGTGGTGGGATTCGAACCGCTGTCAGATATCAGAGGTCGGTTCTTTACCCAGAGAGCAGTGGGGGCATGGAATGCACTGCCTGTGGAAGTAGTTGAGTCGGAAACATTAGGGACCTTCAAGCAGCTATTGGATAGGTACATGGATTACTGTAAAATGATGGGGGTACTAGATTAATTTGTTCTTAACTAGGACAAAAGTTCGGCACAACATCGTGGGCCGAAGGGCCTGTTCTGTGCTGGATTGTTCTATGTTCTGTCCCGCATAGCGTGAGCCCGGGATTACTAGCCCAGTCACATGTTACTGCACCCGTTGTCTTCCCCTCTTCCAAGTCACGCACAAAGATAAAAGACAATTACTGCGGATGCGGATGTTCTATAATGCTGGAATCTGAAACAAAAAGAAAAAGTCCTGGACAATCTCAGCAGGTCTGACAGCATCTGTGGAGAGAGAAGGCAGCTAACGTGGCGAGTGTGGATGACTGTCATGGCTAAGATAGTGGAAGATGAGGTGCTGTTCCTCCAGTTTGCGGTAGGTACCTCATCTTCCGATTCGGCACGTTACAGCCTTCCAAATTATGAGTTCAACAACTTCAGACTGTGAACTCTCTCCTCCACCTTCACTCCATTTTTTCTCTATTTATTTTAATTTCTTCCCCCCCCCCCCCCCCCCCTCTTCCCATCGTCTCCCCTCCCCCCTATTCCACCCCACCAGGGTTATCTATTCCCTGTTCCAACTTGCCCTTTGACACACTGTTGATCTCTGGTCCGCCATTAACCATTCTGATCTGTTCATGCGCCATTATCAGCAGCCCTCTGAGCCATGATCACCACCATTTACATTCCCTTTGTCTTTTTTGCCCATGATGTCTGTGTCAATCTCTCCCTAGCCTCCACTGGCCGTCTCTCCAGCCCTTACTGCTCTACCCCTCTCACTGCACTATAAATCTCATTCTATTTCCAGTTCTCTCAGAATCACACAGTAACACAGCACAGAAGAGGCCCTTCGGCCCCTCGAGTCTGCACCGACACGAGAAACGCCCGACCTGCCGACCCATTCCATTCCCAGCACTTGGCCCCGGGCCTGGAATGTTGGGACGCGTTAACTGCTGATCCAGGTACTTTTTAAAGGATGTGAGGCGACCCGCCTCTCCCCCCCTCCCAGGCCGTGCGTTCCAGACCCTCACCACCCTCTGGGGAAAAAGCTTTTCCCTCAAATCCCCCCTAAACCTCCCGCCCCTCACCTTGAGCTTGTGTCCCCCTCGTAACCGACCCTTCAACTCAGGGGAAGAGCTGCTCCCTCTCCACCCTGTTCATGCCGCTGTCCAGCTCTGACTAAGAGGGAACAGATCACTGCCAACTTAGGAAATCAGTTGAAAAGGAAAAAAGAACATTGGGGGAGATGATGATGTATTGGGAATGTCACTGGGCTAGTAACCCAGAGACACAGGCTCACGTTCTGGGGGACACGGGTTCAAATCCTATCAGGGCAGCTGGTGGAATTTACATTCCATTCATTAAATCTGGATTGAAAATGTCGTCTCAGTAACTACCACCGATTGTTGTAAAAACCCATCGCGATCACGAATGTCCTTTAGGGAAGGAAATCTGCCGTCCTTACCCAGGTCTGGCCTACATGTGACTCCAGACCCACAGCAATGTGACTGACTCTGAACTGGCCGAGCAAATCCCTCAGGTCGAGGGCAATTCGGGGTGGGGAATAAACGCTGGCCCAAATCCCCAGAATAAAAATAAATGAAAGATTCAAATCAGAGACGTAACTGCTAGGTAACAGAAAAGCAGGGTTGACAATTTATAAGCTGCACAACGGACTGCTCGAGATTTGATAGTTTATCAGCTGCAAAAGGCATTTTTTTCAAAAATCTCACCCGCTCCACCCAATCTGAGCAAAAGGTTAGTGTCAGAATGGCTGACAACCGCAGGCTTTGCTGCGAGATTGCCGGCTGGCATTTTCACAGCTCCTTTCTTTATCTGATCAACTGCCTTGTGACAGAGGCTTTTTTAACCAGCTGGCTCTCAAAGCAAGGGGGCCGTGTTCACGTCAGCTCAGGGTTGGCCAGCAAAGACAAAGTGGCGGCTGGTGATGCGCCTAAATTAAACGTGCGCTCCACATCTGTACACAGGGCGCGGCGCGAGGGAGGGAGCAACGTGTACGCAGAGAAAGACAGCAGAAACCCTGACAAACGTCAGCCCTTCCGGCTTCTCTTCCCAATCCCCACTTCCTCACCTTTATCAGAGAACCAGTGCCATTTTGCCCTCTAATTCTATCCCGAAATGCCGAATCGCCCTCTCTCAATCGCAGCCAATGTGAACTTTACTGGGCCGACATTGTTCTGGAGGAGGCATTGGTTAAACTTTCTTTTGCATTGGGTGGATGTTGCAATTTCTTTGTGGGCACAAGTTTCTGAGTGTGTGAGTCCACAGTGGGGAAGGCAAGGGAAGCCAGGCATCTAATACCCAAGTGAGCAGGACAGCCACCAACAGCGTATCTCAAGCAGATTGAAAGTTTGCGAAATAAACAGCGCAGCAGCAGAAGTGCCGACTCTGGCTGACTGGGAGGCAGAAGCGAGCGGAAGTAAGGCCATTCGGCCCATCGAGTCCACTCCACCATTCAATCATGGCTGATTTCAACTCCATTTACCCGCTCTCTCTCCATAGCCCTTAATTCCTCGAGAAATCAAGAATTTATCAACTTCTGTCTTAAAGACGCTCAACGTCCCGGCCTCCACCGCCCTCTGTGGCAATGAATTCCACAGACCCACCACTCTCTGGCTGAAGAAACTTCCCCTCATCTCTGTTCTAAAGTGACTCCCTTTTATTCTAAGGCTGTGCCCCCGGGTCCTAGTCTCCCCTGCTAATGGAAACAACTTCCCTACGTCCACCCTATCTAAGCCATTCATTAACTTGTAAGTTTCTATTAGATCTCCCCTCAACCTCCTAAACTCCAATGAATATAATCCCAGGATCCTCAGACGTTCATCGTATGTTAGGCCTACCATTCCTGGGATCATCCGTGTGAATCTCCGCTGGACCCGCTCCAGTGCCAGTATGTCCTTCCTGAGGTGTGGGGCCCAAAATTGCTCACAATATTCTAAATGGGGCCTAACTAATGCTTTATAAAGCTTCAGAAGTACATCCCTGCTTTTATATTCCAAGCCTCTTGAGATAAATGACAACATTGCATTTGCTTTCTTAATTACGGACTCAACCTGCAAGTTTACCTTTAGAGAATCCTGGACTAGGACTCCCAAGTCCCTTTGCACTTCAGCATTATGAATTTTGTCACCGTTTAGAAAATAGTCCATGCCTCTATTCTTTTTTCCAAAGTGCAAGACCTCGCACTTGCCCACGTTGAATTGCATCAGCCATTTCTTGGACCACTCTCCTAAACTGTCTAAATCTTTCTGCAGCCTCCCCACCTCCTCAATACTACCTGCCCCTCCACCTATCTTTGTATCATCAGCAAATTTAGCCAGAATGCCCCCAGTCCCGTCATCTAGATCGTTAATATATAAAGAGAACAGTTGAGGCCCCAACACTGAACCCTGCGGGACACCACTCGTCACCGGTTGCCATTCCGAAAAAGAACCTTTTATCCCAACTCTCTGCCTTCTGCCTGACAGCCAATGTTAGTACCTTGCCTCGAATACCATGGACCCTTATTTTACTCAGCAGTCTCCCCTCACCTTATCAAAGGCCTTTTGGAAGTCAAGATAGATAACATCCATTGGCTCTCCTTGGTCTAACCTATTTGTTATCTCTTCAAAGAACTCGAACAGGTTTGTCAGGCATGACCTGCCCTTACTAAATCCATGCTGACTTGTCCTAATCCGACCCTGCACTTCCAAGAATTTAGAAATCTCATCCTTAACGGTGGATTCTAGAATCTTGCCAACAACCGAGGTTAGGCTAATTGGCCTATAATTTTCCATCTTTGTTCTTGTTCCCTTCTTGAACAGGGGGGTTACAACAGCGATTTTCCAATCCTTTGGGACTTTCCCGGACTCCAGTGACTTTTGAAAGATCATAACTAACGCCTCCACTATTTCTTCAGCTATCTCCTTTAGAACTCTAGGATGCAGCCCATCTGGGCCCGGAGATTTATCAATTTGTAGACCTCTTAATTTCTCTAGCACTTTCTCCTTTGTGATGGCTACCATATTCAACTCTGCCCCCTGACTCTCCTGAATTGTTGGGATATTACTCATGTCTTCTACTGTGAAGACTGACGCAAAGTACTTCTTTAGTTCCTCAGCTATTTCCTTGTCTCCCATCACTAGATTACCAGCGTCATTTTGGAGCGGCCCAATGTCTACTTTTGCCTCCCGTTTGTTTTTAATGTATTTAAAGAAACTTTTACTATCATTCCTAATGTTACTGGCTAGCCTACCTTCATATTTGATCCTCTCTTTCCTTATTTCTCTCTTTGTTATCCTCTGTTTGTTTTTGTAGCCTTCCCAATCTTCTGACTTCCCACTACTCTTTGCCACATTATAGGCTTTCTCTTTTGCTTTGATGCATTCCCTAACTTCCTTTGTCAGCCATGGCTGCCTAATCCCCCCCTCTGATAACCTTTCTTTTCTTTGGGATGAACCTCTGTACTGTGTCCACAATTACTCCCAGAAACTCTTGCCATTGCTGTTCTACTGTCTTTCCCACTAGGCTCTGCTCCCAGTCGATTTTCGTCAGTCCCTCCCTCATGCCCCTGTAGAACATAGAACATAGAACAATACAGCGCAGTACAGGCCCTTCGGCCCACGATGTTGCACAGAAACAAAAGCCATCTAACCTACACTATGCCATTATCATCCATATGTTTATCCAATAAACTTTTAAATGCCCTCAATGTTGGCGAGTTCACTACTGTAGCAGGAAGGGCATTCCACGGCCTCACTACTCTTTGCGTAAAGAACCTACCTCTGACCTCTGTCCTATATCTATTACCCCTCAGTTTAAAGTTATGTCCCCTCGTGCCAGCCATATCCATCCGCGGGAGAAGGCTCTCACTGTCCACCCTATCTAACCCCCTGATCATTTTGTATGCCTCTATTAAGTCTCCTCTTAACCTTCTTCTCTCCAACGAAAACAACCTCAAGTCCACCAGCCTTTCCTCATAAGATTTTCCCTCCATACCAGGCAACATCCTGGTAAATCTCCTCTGCACCCGCTCCAAAGCCTCCACGTCCTCCCTATAATGCGGTGACCAGAACTGTACGCAATACTCCAAATGCGGCCGTACCAGAGTTCTGTACAGCTGCAACATGACCTCCCGACTCCGGAACTCAATCCCTCTACCAATAAAGGCCAACACTCCATAGGCCTTCTTCACAACCCTATCAACCTGGGTGGCAACTTTCAGGGATCTATGTACATGGACACCTAGATCCCTCTGCTCATCCACACTTTCAAGAACTTTACCATTAGCCAAATATTCCGCATTCCTGTTATTCCTTCCAAAGTGAATCACCTCACACTTCTCTACATTAAACTCCATTTGCCACCTCTCAGCCCAGCTCTGCAGCTTATCTATTTCCCTCTGTAACCTGCTACATCCTTCCACACTATCGACAACACCACCGACTTTAGTATCGTCTGCAAATTTACTCACCCACCCTTCTGCGCCTTCCTCTAGGTCATTGATAAAAATGACAAACAGCAACTGCCCCAGAACAGATCCTTGTGGTACTCCGCTTGTGACTGTACTCCATTCTGAACATTTCCCATCAACCACCACCCTCTGTCTTCTTTCAGCTAGCCAATTTCTGATCCACATCTCTAAATCACCCTCAATCCCCAGCCTCCGTATTTTTTGCAATAGCCTACCGTGGGGAACCTTATCAAACGCTTTGCTGAAATCCATATACACCACATCAACTGCTCTACCCTCGTCTACCTGTTCAGTCACCTTCTCAAAGAACTCAATAAGGTTTGTGAGGCATGACCTACCCTTCACAAAGCCATGCTGACTATCCCTGATCATATTATTCCTATCTAGATGATTATAAATCTTGTCTCTTATAATCCCCTCCAAGACTTTACCCACTACAGACGTGAGGCTCACCGGTCTATAGTTGCCGGGGTTGTCTCTGCTCCCCTTTTTGAACAAAGGGACCACACTTGCTGTCCTCCAGTCCTCTGGCACTATTCCTGTCGCCAATGATGACATAAAAATCAAAGCCAAAGGTCCAGCAATCTCTTCCCTGGCCTCCCAGAGAATCCTAGGATAAATCCCATCAGGTCCCGGGGACTTATCTATTTTCAGCCTGTCCAGAATTGCCAACACCTCTTCCCTACGTACCTCAATGCCATCTATTCTATTAGCCTGGGGCTCAGCATTCTCCTCCACAACATTATCTTTTTCCTGAGTGAATACTGACGAAAAATATTCATTTAGTATCTCGCCTATCTCTTCAGACTCCACACACAATTTCCCATCCCTGTCCTTGACTGGTCCTACTCTTTCCCTAGTCATTCGCTTATTCCTGACATACCTATAGAAAGCTTTTCATAGAATTTACAGTGCATGAGAAGGCCATTCGGCCCATCGAGTCTGCACCGGCTCTTAGAAAGAGCACCCCACCCAAGGTCCACACCTCCACCCTATCCCCGTAACCCAGTAACCCCACCCAACACTAAGGGCAATTTTGGACACAAAGGGCAATTTATCACGGCCAATCCACCTAACCTGCACATCTTTGGACTGTGGGAGGAAACCGGAGCACCCGGAGGAAACCCACGCACACACGGGGAGGATGTGCAGACTCCGCACAGACAGTGACCCAAGCTGGAATCGAACCTGGGACCCTGGAGCTGTGAAGCAATTGTACTATCCACAATGCTACCGTGCTGCCCACTTTTGGGTTTTCCTTGATGCTTCCTGCCAAATACTTCTCATGTCCCCTCCTTGCTCGTCTTAGCTCTCTCTTTAGATCCTTCCTCGCTACCTTGTAACTATCCATCGCCCCAACCGAAACTTCACACCTCATCTTCACATAGGCCTCCTTCTTCCTCTTAACAAGAGATTCCACTTCCTTGGTAAACCACGGTTCCCTCGCTCGACGCCTTCCTCCCTGTCTGACCGGTACATACTTATCAAGAACACGCAGTAGCTGATCCTTGAACAAGCCCCACTTATCCAGTGTGCCCAACACTTGCAGCCTACTTCTCCACCTTATCCCCCCCCAAGTCACGTCTAATGGCATCATAATTGCCCTTCCCCCAGCTATAACTCTTGCCCTGCGGTGTATTCTTATCCCTTTCCATCATTAACGTAAACGTCACCGAATTGTGGTCACTGTCCCCAAAGTGCTCTCCTACCTCCAAATCCAACACCTGGCCTGGTTCATTACCCATAACCAAATCCAATGTGGCCTCGCCTCTTGTTGGCCTGTCAACATATTGTTTCAGGAAACCCTCCTGCGCACACTGTACAAAAAACGACCCATCTATTGTACTCGAACTATATCTTTTCCAGTCAATATTTGGAAAGTTAAAGTCTCCCATAATAACTACCCTGTTACTTTCGCTCTTATCCAGAATCATCTTCGCCATCCTTTCCTCTACCTCCCTAGAACTATTAGGAGGCCTATAAAAAACTCCCAACAGGGTGACCTCTCCTTTCCTGTTTCTAACTTCAGCCCATACTACCTCGGAAGAAGAGTGCCCATCTAGCATCCTCTCCGCCACCGTAATACTGCTCTTGACTAGCAGCGCCACACCTCCCCCTCTTTTGCCTCCTTCTCTGAGCTTACTAAAACACCTAAACCCCGGAACCTGCAACATCCATTCCTGTCCCTGCTCTATCCATGTCTCCGAAATGGCCACAACATCGAAGTCCCAGGTACCAACCCATGCTGCCAGTTCCCCTACCTTGTTTCGTATACTCCTGGCATTGAAGTAGACACACTTCAAACCACCTACCTGAACACTGGCCCCCTCCTGCGACGTCAAATCTGTGCTCCTGACCTCTATACTCTCATTCTCCCTTACCCTAAAACTACAATCCAGGTTCCCATGCCCCTGCTGCATTAGTTTAAACCCCCCCAAAGAGCACTAACAAATCTCCCCCCCAGGATATTTGTGCCCCTCAGGTTCAGATGTAGACCATCCTGTCTGTAGAGGTCCCACCTTCCCCAGAAAGAGCCCCAGTTATCCAGAAATCTGAATCCCTCCCGCCTGCACCATCCCTGTAGCCACGTGTTTAAATGCTCTCTCTCCCTATTCCTCATCTCACTATCACGTGGCACGGGAAACAACCCAGAGATAACAACTCTGTTTGTTCTAGTTCTGAGCTTCCATCCCAGCTCCCTGAAAGCCTGCCTGACATCCTTGTCCCCTTTCCTACCTATGTCGTTAGTGCCAATGTGGACCACGACTTGGCGCTGCTCCCCCTCCCCCCTAAGGACCCGGAAAACACGATCCGAGACATCACGTACCCTTGCACCTGGGAGGCAACATACCAAACGTGAGTCTCTCACGCTCCCACAAAATCACCTATCTGTGCCCCTGACTATAGAGTCCCCAATTACTAATGCTCTGCTCCTCGCCCCCCTTTCCTTCTGAGCAACAGGGACAGACTCCGTGCCAGAGGCCCGTACCCCATGGCTTACCCCTGGTAAGTCGTCCCCCCCACAAGTATCCAAAGCAGTAAACTTGTTTCTCAGGGGAACGACCGCAGGGGATCCCTGCACTGACTGCTTTTTCCCAGTCCCTCTTACAGTTACCCACCTATCTCCAATCTTTGGTGTAACTAATTCCCTGAAGCTGCTATCTATGACCCCTTCTGCCTCTCGAATGATCCGAAGATCTTCCAACTCCAGCTCCAGTTCCCTAACTCGGTCTTGGAGGAGCTGGAGATGGCAGCACTTCCTGCAGGTAAAATCAGCAGGGACACTAACTGCATCCCTCACCTCAAACATCCTGCAGGAGGAACACTGAGGAACATCAGTGGTGGTTGATGGGAAATGTTCAGAATGGAGTACAGTCACAAGTGGAGTACCACAAGGATCTGTTCTGGGGCCGTTGCTGTTTGTCATTTTTATCAATGACCTAGAGGAAGGCGCAGAAGGGTGGGTGAGTAAATTTGCAGACGATACTAAAGTCGGTGGTGTTGTCGATAGTGTGGAAGGATGTAGCAGGTTACAGAGGGATATAGATAAGCTGCAGAGCTGGGCTGAGAGGTGGCAAATGGAGTTTAATGTAGAGAAGTGTGAGGTGATTCACTTTGGAAGGAATAACAGGAATGCGGAATATTTGGCTAATGGTAAAGTTCTTGAAAGTGTGGCTGAGCAGAGGGATCTAGGTGTCCATGTACATAGATCCCTGAAAGTTGCCACCCAGGTTGATAGGGTTGTGAAGAAGGCCTATGGAGTGTTGGCCTTTATTGGTAGAGGGATTGAGTTCCGGAGTCGGGAGGTCATGTTGCAGCTGTACAGAACTCTGGTCCGGCCGCATTTGGAGTATTGCGTACAGTTCTGGTCACCGCATTATAGGAAGGACGTGGAGGCTTTGGAGCGGGTGCAGAGGAGATTTACCAGGATGTTGCCTGGTATGGAGGGAAAATCTTATGAGGAAAGGCTGACGGACTTGAGGTTGTTTTCGTTGGAGAGAAGAAGGTTAAGAGGAGACTTAATAGAGGCATACAAAATGATCAGGGGGTTGGATAGGGTGGACAGTGAGAGCCTTCTCCCGCGGATGGATATGGCTGGCACGAGGGGACATAACTTTAAACTGAGGGGTAATAGATATAGGACAGAGGTCAGAGGTAGGTTCTTTACGCAAAGAGTAGTGAGGCCGTGGAATGCCCTACCTGCTACAGTAGTGAACTCGCCAACATTGAGGGCATTTAAAAGTTTATTGGATAAACATATGGATGATAATGGCATAGTGTAGGTTAGATGGCTTTTGTTTCGGTGCAACATCGTGGGCCGAAGGGCCTGTACTGCGCTGTATTGTTCTATGTTCTATGTTCTATTGCACTCCCTTCCCTGCCATTCCTCTAACTTTCTACCAAGATCTAGCTAACAACTAAATTAAATTTTTTATAAAAAATAATAATAATAAAATATGGTACTTACCTCAGACCAATGGGTTTTATTATTAGGTTAGAGGAGGAGGGCGGGTGGGAGACACTACACGTGTAGTGTCTCGGGTTTCCTCTCCACCAGAATTTATTGGTGAGGGTCTTCCCAGACGTCCGCGGGTCGACTTCCTGTTCCCGCCTAAAAAACACTAATTTAAAAAAAAAAAAAAATTCTCAGCTCCTGCTGAAATTGACTAACCAGCCAGCTCCACTCCCGCCGAAATCGACTGGCCTGCCCCTGCAAAGACAAGTGCTTTTAAAGGACAGACTTACCTCCCAGCAGCCACTTCCGCACTGCTCCCGCTGAAACTGACTCACCAGCTGTTCTCACGCCGAAATCGACTGGCCTGCCCCTGCAAAGACAAGTGCTTTTAAAGGACAGACTTACCTCCCAGCAACCACTTCCGCAATGCTCCCGCTGTAGTTACCTTAATTTAACTGTAACACCTTTACATTTGATTCTACCTTCTTTCTTTCAAATTGCAGACTGAATTCTACCATATTATGATCGCTGCCTCCTAAGTGTTCCCTTACTTTAAGATCTTTTATCAATTCTGGCTCATTACATAACACTAAGTCCAGAAAGGCCTGTTCCCTTGTGGGCTCCATCACAAGCTGTTCCAAAAAGCCCCCCTGTAAACATTCAATGAATTCCCTTTCCTTGGGTCCACTGGCAACATTATTTACCCAGTCCACCTGCATATTGAAGTCCCCCATGATCACTGTGACCTTGCCTTTCTGACATGCCCTTTCTATTTCGGGGTGCATTTTGTGCCCCTGGTCCTGACCACTGTTAGGAGGCCTGTACATAAGTCCCATTATGGTTTTTTTGCCTTTGTGGTTCCTCAACTCTACCCACACAGACTCCACATCATCTGACCCTATGTCGTTTAGTGCTATTGATTTAATTTCATTCCTAATTAACAAGGCAACCCCGCCCCCTCTGCCCACCTCTCTGTCTTTTCGATAGGTTGTGAATCCCTGCATGTTTAAATGCCAGTCCTGAACCCCCTGCAACCACGTCTCTGTGATGCCTACCACATCATACCTGCCAGTCACAATCTGGGCCACAAGCTCATCTACCTTGTTCCGTACACTGCGCGCATTTAAATATAGCACCTTTAATTCTCTATTGACCGTCCCTTTTTGTTTTCTTAGTGTGGTGGACCTTGGTTTACTGAGCCTTTCCATACACTGTGTCATATTTTGTGAGATGGGGACTATCGTAACCTCTCCTGAGTTCTGTCTTTTCGTGCTTTTTTGTATTCCTAAGCAGCGACGCTTCCCACTGATTACTTCACCTCTTGGTTCCCTTACTTTCCCTTCCCCCCCAATCTCTAGTTTAAAGTCCTATTGACTACCCTATTTACTCTTTTCGCCAGAACACTGGTCCTAGCTCGGTTCAGGTGGAGACCATCCCAACGGTATAGGTCCCCCCTGTCCCAAAACTGATGCCAGTGTCCCATGAAAAGGAACCCCTCATTCCCACACCACTCTTTCAGCCACGTGTTAACTTCCCTTATTCTTGCCTCCCTATGCCAATTTGCACGTGGCTCGGGCAGTAATCCGGAGATTATGACCCTTGAGGACCTGTTTTTTTAATTTGAATCCTAGCTCTTTATAATCTCTAAACAGGTCCTCTTTCCTAGACTTGCCTATGTTGTTGGTACCGACATGGACCACAACAACTGGATCCTCCCCCTCCCTCTCCAGTATCCTTTCAAGCCGGTCAGAGATGTCCCGCACCCTAGCACCGGGCAGGCAACATACCATGCGGGACTCTTTATCCGGCTCACAAAGGATACTATCTATCCCCCTGATAATAGAATCCCCGACAACTACAACTTGCCTATTTACTCCCTCCCCTTGAATGGCCTGCTGAACCATGGTGCCTTGGTCAGCTGACTCATCCTTCCTGCAACCCTGTTCGCCAACCACACAGGCAGCAAGTGCCTTGTACAAAGAACAAAGAAATGTACAGCACAGGAACAGGCCCTTCGGCCCTCCAAGCCCGTGCCGACCATGCTGCCCGACTAAACTACAATCTTCTACACTTCCTGGGACCGTATCCCTCTATTCCCATCCTATTCATATATTTGTCAAGATGCCCCTTACCTGTTGGACAGGGTTAAGGGCTGAGCCTCCTGAGTTCCTGGCTGCTGGTTCCCTTTACCTGCCTGACTTGCAGTCACACCCTGCTGTCCCTGGCCACTGGCAGGATTTAAACAACTTACTCTGACAGGTGTGACTGCCTCCTGAACAGTGTCCAGGTAAGTCTCCCCCTCCCGGATGTGCCTCAGTGTTTGAAGCTCAGACTCCAGCTCATCAACTCTGAGCCGGAGCTCTTCGAGCAGCCAACACTTACTGCAGATGTGGTCGCTGCAGCTCGCAATGGGATCTGCCAGCTCCCACATCAAGCAGCTCAAGCACATCACCTGACTCACCATCTCTAATTAATTAATTAGTTTAATTTAAATTTACGAGTTTAGCGGTGTTTTTTTTTTTTTTAAAATTTGGGGCAGATTTGCGATCATCCAATCAGATCACAGCTTCCCTCTGACGTCACTTTTGGAAAAAGAAACTGGAAAACAGGAAGTTACCGTTGGGTTTTTATACTCACAGAGAGAGAGAGAGACTGCTCCTCCTCCTCCGAACGGCTCCCGAAACTAGGCCGCGATCCCCGGGTTAAAGTAGGTTTTTATACTCACAGAGACTGCTCCTCCTCCTCCGAACGGCTCCCGAAACTAGGCCGCGATCCCCGGGTTATAGTAGGTTTTTATACTCACACAGAGACTGCTCCTCCTCCTCCGAACGGCTCCCGAAACTAGGCCGCGATCCCCGGGTTAAAGTAGGTTTTTATACTCACACAGAGACTGCTCCTCCTCCTCCGAACGGCTCCCGAAACTAGGCCGCGATCCCCGGGTTACAGTAGGTTTTTATACTCACACAGAGACTGCTCCTCCTCCTCCGAACGGCTCCCGAAACTAGGCCGCGATCCCCGGGTTATAGTAGGTTTTTATACTCACAGAGACTGCTCCTCCTCCTCCGAACGGCTCCCGAAACTAGGCCGCGATCCCCGGGTTATAGTAGGTTTTTATACTCACACAGAGACTGCTCCTCCTCCTCCGAACGGCTCCCGAAACTAGGCCGCGATCCCCGGGTTAAAGTAGGTTTTTATACTCACACAGAGACTGCTCCTCCTCCTCCGAACGGCTCCCGAAACTAGGCCGCGATCCCCGGGTTACAGTAGGTTTTTATACTCACACAGAGACTGCTCCTCCTCCTCCGAACGGCTCCCGAAACTAGGCCGCGATCCCCGGGTTAAAGTAGGTTTTTATACTCACACAGAGACTGCTCCTCCTCCTCCGAACGGCTCCCGAAACTAGGCCGTGATCCCCGGGTTAAAGTAGGTTTTTATACTCACACAGAGACTGCTCCTCCTCCTCCGAACGGCTCCCGAAACTAGGCCGCGACCCCCGGGTTAAAGTAGGTTTTTATACTCACACAGAGACTGCTCCTCCTCCTCCGAACGGCTCCCGAAACTAGGCCGCGATCCCCGGGTTAAAGTAGGTTTTTATACTCACAGAGACTGCTCCTCCTCCTCCGAACGGCTCCCGAAACTAGGCCGCGATCCCCGGGTTAAAGTAGGTTTTAATACTCACACAGAGACTGCTCCTCCTCCTCCGAACGGCTCCCGAAACTAGGCCGCGATCCCCGGGTTAAAGTAGGTTTTTATACTCACAGAGACTGCTCCTCCTCCTCCGAACGGCTCCCGAAACTAGGCCGCGATCCCCGGGTTAAAGTAGGTTTTTATACTCACAGAGACTGCTCCTCCTCCTCCGAACGGCTCCCGAAACTAGGCCGCGACCCCCGGGTTAAAGTAGGTTTTATACTCGCACAGAGACTGCTCCTCCTCCTCCGAATGGCTCCCGAAACTAGGCCGCGGCCCCGGGTTAAAGTAGGTTTTTATACTCACACAGAGACTGCTCCTCCTCCTCCGAATGGCTCCCGAAACTAGGCCGTGACCCCCGGGTTAAAGTAGGTTTTATACTCGCACAGAGACTGCTCCTCCTCCTCCGAATGGCTCCCGAAACTAGGCCGCGGCCCCGGGTGAAAGTAGGTTTTTATACTCACACAGAGACTGCTCCTCCTCCTCCGAATGGCTCCCGAAACTAGGCCGTGACCCCCGGGTTAAAGTAGGTTTTTATACTCACAGAGACTGCTCCTCCTCCTCCGAACGGCTCCCGAAACTAGGCCGCGATCCCTGGGTTAAAGTAGGTTTTATACTCGCACAGAGACTGCTCCTCCTCCTCCGAATGGCTCCCGAAACTAGGCCGCGGCCCCGGGTTAAAGTAGGTTTTTATACTCACACAGAGACTGCTCCTCCTCCTCCGAATGGCTCCCGAAACTAGGCCGTGACCCCCGGGTTAAAGTAGGTTTTTATACTCACAGAGACTGCTCCTCCTCTTCCGAACGGCTCCCGAAACTAGGCCGCGATCCCCGGGTTAAAGTAGGTTTTTATACTCACACAGAGACTGCTCCTCCTCCGAACGGCTCCCGAAACTAGGCCGTGATCCCCGGGTTAAAGTAGGTTTTTATACTCACACAGAGACTGCTCCTCCTCCTCCGAATGGCTCCCGAAACTAGGCCGTGACCCCCGGGTTAAAGTAGGTTTTTATACTCACAGAGACTGCTCCTCCTCTTCCGAACGGCTCCCGAAACTAGGCCGCGATCCCCGGGTTAAAGTAGGTTTTTATACTCACACAGAGACTGCTCCTCCTCCGAACGGCTCCCGAAACTAGGCCGTGATCCCCGGGTTAAAGTAGGTTTTTATACTCACACAGAGACTGCTCTTCCTCCGAACGGCTCCCGAAACTAGGCCGCGATCCCCGGGTTAAAGTAGGTTTTATACTCGCACAGAGACTGCTCCTCCTCCTCCGAATGGCTCCCGAAACTAGGCCGTGACCCCCGGGTTAAAGTAGGTTTTTATACTCACACAGAGACTTCTCCTCCTCCTCCGAATGGCTCCCGAAACTAGGCCGCGATCCCCGGGTTAAAGTAGGTTTTTATACTCACACAGAGACTGCTCCTCTTCCTCCGAACGGTGTCCTCGGGCTGGCAGGGACAAGGTGGGCCGAATGGCCTCCTTCTCTGCTGTAACTTTTCTCTAATTCTACAGGGCTTCTCCCAGAGTGATGGTTGGCCAATACCTTCAAAAGAGGCCAGCTGCTCAGTTCCAGCAGTTGTGTGGGACCTCGGTGGGCATGAACTGGTCAAGAAGGTGAACGCCAGGCTCCTTATCAAGTATGAGCGAATGAAAAGGCTACACATCGCGGCAATTGTGAAGCAATTCGCAAATCGTTTTGCAATCACTGCCATGAACAACAACCACAGCCGCTCTTAAAGGTGATACAATGCGAGGTGCAGGTACGCAGAGCCAAGCCGCCCCAGGCAGCCTAGATCAACGGACACAGAGCTGGTACATCGAGCCCAACACAGTCAAGCATAACGGGCGGGATTCTCTGATCCTGAGGCTAAGTGTTGACGCCGTCGTAAATGCCGTTGTTTTACGACGGCGTCAACAGGCCCCCAGGAGCAGCGATCCTGCGCCCGACATGGGGTCAGCACGGCACTGGAGCGACTCGTGCAGCTCCATCTGCCGATACCGGCGTCAAACAGGTGCACGTGCGCGCTGCGGCCTGCGCGAATCTGCGTATGCACGATACGACCGGCGCAAACTCGCGTATGTGCGCTAGTTGCCTTCTCCGCGCCGGCCTCGAAGCAACATGACAGAGAGCTACAGGGGCCCGGCGCGGAGGAAAATAGGCCCCCACCAGAAGCCAGCCGGCCGATCGCGGGCCAGGTCACGGTGGAGGTCCCTCCTACCAGGGTCGGATTCTCCCCCCCCCCCCCCGGCAACAGGCCGCCCCCCGGGGCTCCCCGCAGGGTCCGCAGAGGTCCCGCCGGGTAGGACCACACGAGAAAGGTGCCGGCGGGACTCGGCCCATCAGGCGCGAGAATCGCCAGGGCAGCTACGTAGAGCGACTGGCGCCACGCTGACGCCAATTCTTCGGTCACTGGAGAATTAGTGGACCGGCGTCTCGTGAATCCCCCCTGCCGGCGATTCTCCAGCCCGGCCCGGGGTCGGTGAATCCCCCCCCGCCGGCGATTCTCCAGCCCGGCCCGGGGTCGGTGAATCCCCCCGCCGGCGATTCTCCAGCCCGGCCCGGGGTCAGTGAACCCCCGCCGGCGATTCCCCAACCTGGCCCGGGGTCGGTGAATCCCCCCGCCGGCGATTCTCCAGCCCGGCCCGGGGTCGGTGAATCCCCCCCCCCCCGCCGGCGATTCTCCAGCCCAGCCCGGGGTCGGTGAATCCCCCCCCCCCGCCGGCGATTCTCCAGCCCAGCCCGGGGTCGGTGAATCCCCCCCCCCCTCCCCCCCCCGCCGGCGATTCCCCAAACCGGGCCCGGGGTCGGTGAATCCCCCCCGCCGGCGATTCTCCAGCCCGGCCCGGGGTCAGTGAACCCCCGCCGGCGATTCCCCAACCTGGCCCGGGGTCGGTGAATCCCCCCGCCGGCGATTCTCCAACCTGGCCCGGGGTCGGTGAATCCCCCCGCCGGCGATTCCCCAACCTGGCCCGGGGTCGGTGAATCCCCCCGCCGGCGATTCTCCAACCTGGCCCGGGGTCGGTGAATCCCCCCGCCGGCGATTCCCCAACCTGGCCCGGGGTCGGTGAATCCCCCCGCCGGCGATTCTCCAACCTGGCCCGGGGTCGGTGAATCCCCCCGCCGGCGATTCTCCAACCTGGCCCGGGGTCGGTGAATCCCCCCGCCGGCGATTCCCCAACCTGGCCCGGGGTCAGTGAATCCCACCCAACGTTTGAGATGTAAAACGAAAAGAGACAATTTGGAGTACAGGTTTCACAGTCACAGGCAGAGCAGGCAAGAGATCAGAGTGTTTTAGAGATGGAGCCATTGGCTCAGTGTTTGGAAAGAAAGATTCCTGGGAAGGAGGCACTGACGTACACGGAGAGATGGAGTCGGTTAGCATTGTATTCGCTGGAGTTTGAAAGAATGAGGGGGGGATCTCATAGAAACCTATGAAATTCCAACAGGACTGGACAGGGTAGATGCAGGAAGGATGTTCCCCATGGCGGGGGGTCCAGAACCAGGGGGCAAAGATACAAGGTAAACTAATTAGGGCTGATAGGAGGAGAAATTCCTGCACAAAGAGAGTGGTGGGCCTCTGGAATTTTCTACCACAGAAAGCAGCCCAAACATTGGATGTTTTCAAGAAGCAGCTCGATATCGCTCTGATGCCGAAGGGGATCAAAGGACACGGGGGGGAAGCGGGATTAGGCTATTGAGTTGGGTGATCAGCCACGATCAAAATGATGGTGGAACAGGCTCGAGGGGCCGAATGGCCTCCTCCTGCTCCTATTTTCTATGTTTCTGATGCACAGAAGGTTTAATTAACGAGGTGAGGTCACGTGGGATTAGGGGTAATTTATTAGCTTGTATAGAAGACTGGCTGATGGACAGCAGACAGATTTGGGATAAATGGTTCTTTTTCTGGATGGCAAGATGTAGCCAGTGGGGGGGGGGCACAAGGTTCGGTCCTTGGGCCCCAGCTATTTACAATCTATATTAACGACATGGATACAGGAATAGAAGGTTCTGTAGCCAAATCCACAGATCACACAAAATAGGTGGGACAGTAAGTTGCAATGAGGAAATAAGAACCTTACTAATGGAGAGTGGGCCAAAATGTGGCAGATGGAGTTTAACGTGGATAAGTGTGAGGTCATGGATTTTGGTCGGAGATGTTGAAAGGCAGCTTCTTGTCTAATTGGAGTGAGCTTTCGGGGAGCTTCGATGCAGAGGGATCTGGGTATCCTCGTACATCAGTCACAGAAAACAAACATGCAGGTACAGCAGATACATAGAAGATAGGATCAGGAGGAGGCCTTTTGGCCCTTCGAGCCTGCTCCGCCATTCATCACCATCATGGCTGATCATCCAACTCAATAGCCTAATCCTGCTTTCTCCCCATAGCCTTTGATCCCATTCTTCCCAAGTGCGATATCCAGCCGCCTCCTGAAGATATTCAAAGTTTTAGCAGCAACTACTTCGTGTGGGAATGAATTCCACAGGCTCACCACTCTGTGTGAAGAAATGTCTCCTTATCTCTGTCCGAAATGGTTTACCCGAATCCTCAACCCCTGGTTCTGGACACACCCACCATCGGGAACACCTTCCCTGTCTAGTCCTGTTAGAGGTACAGCAGGTAATGAAATAATAATGAAAGCGAATGGAATGTTGGCATTTATAGCAAAAGGAATTGAGTATGAAGGGAGTGTTGTTGCAACTATACAAGGCATTGGGAAGACCGCACCTGGAGTGTCCCTCCACCGATCAACAGTGGCAGCCGTGTGTACCATCTACAAGATGCACGGCAGTAACTTAACTTAGGCAGCACCTTCCAAACCCAAGGCCGCTACCATCTAGATGGACAAGAGAAGCAGATACCTGGGAACCCCACCACCTGGAAGTTCTCCTCACCATCCCGACTTGGAAATATATCTCCATTCCTTCACTGTCATTGGATCCAAATACTGGAACTCCCTCCCTAACAGCACTGTGGGTGTACCTACAACATGTGGACTGCAGCGGTTCAAGAAGGCAACTTACCCCCACCTTCTGAAGGGCAATTAGGGCTGGGCAATAAATGCCGGCCTGACCAACGATGCCCACATCCCGCAAATTAATTTTTAAAATTGCAGTAACTCGCATGAAGTTCAGGAAACAACTGCAACTCAATAGTTATGGATTGGGCAGGCCACCTGACCAGTCTTAAATAATTCATCCATCCAAAATGAATCTCCATTGTAGTTTTCACTGATATCCCTCCCTATTAAGTCAGCATATTCTTCCCTTAGAGAAGGTACAGCGAAGGGTCATTAGATTGGCCCCTGGGATTAGAGGGCTGCCCTCAGATGGGGCAGCACGGTAGCACAGTGGTTAGCTTCAAAGCGCCAGGGTCCCAGGTTCGATTCCGGCTTGGGTCACTGTCTGTGCAGAGTCTGCATGTTCTCCCCGTGTCTGCGTGGGTTTCCTCCGGGTGCTCCGGTTTCCTCCCACAGTCCAAAGACGTGCAGGCTAGGTGAATTGGCCATGATAAATTGCCCTTAATGACCAAGAAGGTTAGGAGGGGTTACTGGGTTACGGGGATAGGGTGGAAGTGAGGGCTTAAGTGGGTCGGTGCAGACTCGATGGGCCGAATGGCCTCCTTCTGCACTGTATGTTCTAACAGAGGGGTTGAGTAAACTGGGCCTCTATTTTCTGCGATTGAAAAGAGAGAGTGAGGGGCAATTTCACTGGAAGATATAAGAATCTAAAGGAGCGGGACAGGGGAGGTCGAGAGGGTGCTCTCCCTTGCTTGGGGAAGGTGGAACATAAAACTCAGCCTCGGGATTAGGTGTCAATCATTCAGGACTGAGTTGAGGAGAAATCCCTTCACCCAACGGGTTGTGAATCTTTAGGAATTCTCCGCCTCACAGGGTGGTGGATTCTCCATCGGTGAATTCATGCTGGGGGAGACAGGGAATTAAGGGAAATGGGGAGTGGGCGACTGAACAGGTAGACGAGGGTAGAGCAGTTGATGTGGTATATATGGATTTCAGCAAAGCGTTTGATAAGGTTCCCCACGGTAGGCTATTGCAGAAAATACGGAGGCTGGGGATTGAGGGTGATTTAGAGATGTGGATCAGAAATTGGCTAGCTGAAAGAAGACAGAGGGTGGTGGTTGATGGGAAATGTTCAGAATGGAGCTCAGTCACAAGTGGAGTACCACAAGGATCTGTTCTGGGGCCGTTGCTGTTTGTCATTTTTATCAATGACCTAGAGGAAGGCGCAGAAGGGTGGGTGAGTAAATTTGCAGACGATACTAAAGTCGGTGGTGTTGTCGATAGTGTGGAAGGAAGTAGCAGGTTACAGAGGGATATAGATAAGCTGCAGAGCTGGGCTGAGAGGTGGCAAATGGAGTTTAATGTAGAGAAGTGTGAGGTGATTCACTTTGGAAGGAATAACAGGAATGCGGAATATTTGGCTAATGGTAAAGTTCTTGGAAGTGTGGATGAGCAGAGGGATCTAGGTGTCCATGTACATAGATCCCTGAAAGTTGCCACCCAGGTTGATAGGGTGGTGAAGAAGGCCTATGGAGTGTTGGCCTTTATTGGTAGAGGGATTGAGTTCCGGAGTCGGGAGGTCATGTTGCAGCTGTACAGAACTCTGGTACGGCCGCATTTGGAGTATTGCGTACAGTTCTGGTCACCGCATTATAGGAAGGACGTGGAGGCTTTGGAGCGGGTGCAGAGGAGATTTACCAGGATGTTGCCTGGTATGGAGGGAAAATCTTATGAGGAAAGGCTGATGGACTTGAGGTTGTTTTCGTTGGAGAGAAGAAGGTTAAGAGGAGACTTAATAGAGGCATACAAAATGATCAGGGGGTTGGATAGGGTGGACAGTGAGAGCCTTCTCCCGCGGATGGATATGGCTGGCACGAGGGGACATAACTTTAAACTGAGGGGTAATAGATATACGACAGAGGTCAGAGGTAGGTTCTTTACACAAAGAGTGGTGAGGTCGTGGAATGCCCTACCTGCTACAGTAGTGAACTCGCCAACATTGAGGGCATTTAAAAGTTTATTGGATAAACATATGGATGATAATGGCATAGTGTAGGTTAGATGGCTTTTGTTTCGGTGCAACATCGTGGGCCGAAGGGCCTGTACTGCGCTGTATTGTTCTATGTTCTATGGGCGGGACAGTGGGGATGAAAGCCGAGATCACCCTGAATGGCAGAACAGACTCGAGGGCTGTACGGTGTCCTCCTGCTTCCGTCTCTTACATTCCTGTGCCCCATATATTCAACATTCCAAACGGGAGCACAAATCCCAGGGATTTTCGGCCGGCTGTTTGTTGACCGCGGGGCTCAGAACCACCCCCAACACCAGAACCACCCTGCCATTCGCAAAGCTGATGAACGCAAAAACGAGGAAAGAGAAAGATTAACATAGAATTTGCAGTGCAGAAGGAGGCCATTCGGCCCATCGAGTCTGCACCGGCTCTTGGAAAGAGCACCCTACCGAAGGTCAACACCTCCACCCCATCCCCATAACCCAGTAACCCCACCCAACACTTAGAGCAATTTTGGACACGAATGGCAATTTATCACGGCCAATCCACCTAACCAGTCTTTGGACTGTGGGAGGAAACCGGAGCACCCGGAGGAAACCCACGCAGACACGGGGAGAACGTGCAGACTCCGCACAGACAATGACCCAGTGGGGAATCGAACCCGGGACCCTGGAGCTGTGAAGCCACAGTGCTAGCCACTGTGCTGCCCAATTTGAAGCACCCAGTTCATCCAATTTTCATCGTCTCCGCCTAATGCTTCAATCTTTTAATAAACACGGGCGCAAAAGAATGAATTTTTGTTGCTGCTAATTGAGGAGGCCAGAGTGCAGATTGGAAATGTATTCAGTGTGATTAACACCATCTGACACAGCAAGTCCTCCTCAGTCCAGGTAAGGGACCACACTTGGAGTACAGTGTTCAATTCTGGTCGCCACACTACCAGAAGGATGTGGAGGCTTTAGAGAGGGTGCAGAAGAGATTTACCATAATGTTGCCTGGTATGGAGCGCATTAGCTATGAGGAGCGGTTGAATAAACTCGGTTTGTTCTCACTGGAACGAAGGAGGTTGAGGGGAGACCTGATAGAGGTCTACAAAATTATGAGGGGCATAGACAGAGTGGATAGTCAGAGGCTTTTCCCCGGGGTAGAGGGGTCAATTACTTGGGGGCATAGGTTTAAGGTGAGAGGGGCAAGGTTTAGAGTAGATGTACGAGGCAAGTTTTTTACGCAGAGGGTAGTGGGTGCCTGGGACTCACTACCGGAGGAGGTGGTGGAAGCAGGGACGATAGTGACATTTAAGGGGCATCTTGACAAATACATGAATAGGATGGGAATAGAGGGATACGGACCCAGGAAGTGTAGAAGATTGTAGTTTAGTCGGGCAGCATGGTCAGCACGGGCTTGGAGGGCCGAAGGGCCTGTTCCTATGCTGTACATTTCTTTGTTCTCATTCAGCCCCAATTTAATAAAGATAACAAAAGCAGATGAGAAAATACAATTTGAGATGGAAGTTTATCTTTTGATATCAAAATATATATATATATATATATATACATAGCAGAAAAAGGATAAGTTAAAGTTTTTTATCTTGCACCCATTGGTGCAGTCACAAAGGAAACAACAATTTACACTTCATGAGAAGAGCATGCTGTATAGCCAGTGGGCTTTGATTGTTCGAGACGGAGCCATGGAGAATACAGCAGTCAACTGATGACTGACAAGTCTTTGTTTCAACTCAAACCCGGCAAGTTGACTCGGACCGGTCAAGCCGCTGCCCGGGGGAAATGAACAGGTGAATGACTACCTGCCTATTTTGTTTGATTGAAACAGGCGCAACGTGTGTACATGTCCTTCCTGACGGCAAAGAACAGAGGCCACTTGCCAACCAATCGGCACTCTCCTCTCCTGAAGTATAAATTGTTGTTTCAAAAACAATTCTCAGAATTAAGGAAAATGAGCAGACAAGTTCTATACCTGACCTTCTTAATGGCAGGTAAAGATTTCCTGCCTGAGGTTAAATATTTCATCTATCACTGACAAGTCACCACCAAAACCCCGGGACACTGACCCCACGCCTAGAATTAGAGCCAAGGACGAACTGAATCCAGTCAAATTTAGATTTCACATTTTTAAAAACTCCAATCTACTGCCAACGTAATATTAAGGGAAGACATACAAATTAAATCTCAAAACGCTACTCAAAGATGTAGTGCAGTCAGCTGACAAGGAAGAGTCAAACCCGAGTTTAGCCTTTGACTGACTGGTGCCAAGCTAAATGTACGACATTTAAAATCCGTCTTCTACGTTTTAATGCTAAACATCTGGAACGGTGGCTTTCGTCCAACTGAACCCCAAATGCGAGATTTCGCAACTGATTGCTTCACCACTAAAATCAAGGTCAAACTACACACCTCAAAAAAACAAAATGACGTAGTGAGTCTAATGCTTACTGATTAATTAAACTTGCCTCTCGTCCCGAAAACAGTTCCACCTCATTTAAAGGAAGGGGTTCAGATAAACACACTGGGAAGTTCTTGAGTTTTCCTGTGCGGAGTGGATGTCAAAACTACAACCTGTAAACCCATTCCTGCACCACAGCCAACAATTTACACTTTGTCTTTCGCAATATTCCAGTCTGACAAGGAGGAGGTCATTGCAGAAAAAAGAGAGTAACAAAAATAGCTCCTTACTCTCCTTTCCATTCTGCACTACAGCATCAGGAGGAGATATGACATTACACCAACAACCTGGCTGCTGCAGGGGTAGATTTACAATATCAGCTCTCGGGACTCCAAACTGTACAGGCAGGTTACTGAGGGAGAGGGGAGCAAGACAACCAGTCAGCGGCTCGGCGGCACAGTGGTTAGCACGGCTGCCTCCCAGCGCCAGGGTCCCCGGGTTCGATTCCCGGCTTGGGTCACTGTCTGTGCAGAGTCTGCACGTTCTCCCCGTGTCTGTGTGGGTTTCCTCCGGTTTCCTCCCACAGTCTGAAGCTGTGCAGGTTAGGTGGGGTTAACGGGGATAGGGCACTCTTTCGGAGGGTCGATGCAGACTCGATGGGCCGAATGGCCTCCTGCAGCAATGTCGGGGTTCTACGATTGTAGGAAAAGAAAAGTCTTCCACCCCAACTCCGAATATTTAATGAGTCAGTGTCAGTTTAACAGTTAAAAGAGCAACGGGGAGGTTAAACTCTCCCAGCTCATTGCAATAGCAAAGATGCATCAAACGGGTGGCTTTTAGATTATTCCATGGAGTAAAGTGCACCTCTTATTAATAGCCCTTTCTAAAAACATTTTGAGAAGGGAACCGTTGGCTGCGATGAGGCAGAATTTGGGAATCTGCAAAGGACTCACACTGCTCCACACTCAAGAGACCTATGGAAGACAGAACTGTGTGACCACAACAGCAGCCTGCGCTGCCTGACCCATTTAACCTCTGCCTGCAGTGGAGCTGCCAAATCTCACGCTGCAGGTGCTGCCAAGCAGTTGGAAGAAACGCAGCACCTGCTTGAACGAAATGGAGGTTGTTTTGCTCCCACCGTGAGCGCACGGGTGCACAGTTAAACCGTCCGACAGGGGCCACCTGTGCATCGCACCCTGCTGAATACTGTTCCGTTGGCACGTGTCGACTTGCTTGTTTCAGGTCGTCACTTTGCTGCTTCAGGTCTCACTGTGTGAGGAGCTGGTTCGTGTCACACACCAAGCTCCGCTTGATCAAAATATACAGGGCAGCAGGTAGCAGCCAGTTCAGGTGCCAGGGGGACATTGAGATTCAAGGCAATTGCACAAGTGTGATTCTGCTCCGAATGCTGATTCAACGGTTTTATGGTTGCTGAGTAGAAACTGTTTTCATTATCTGCAAGGCAACACGCTATCGTCGCAGGAAGTATCGCAAAACACCAGTCAGAATGTGTCAACCCGAGGAAAACTGTCAGCACAAGAGATTAACGCCACTGGGATCCACTGGTTTATCATTATGGAATTGGGCCAATAATCCCACATTTATTCAATCTGAGAGTTGTTCATATTAGGCCAGTGACCACACGCCGCAGGAGGCAAACACACCTTTGTTTCACAGGGTTTGAGTATCAGGGGCGTAGAGGCGGCACAGTGGTTAGCACTGATACCTCAGAGCGGCAGGGACCCGGGTTCGATTCCCCGCTGGGTCACTGTCTGTGCGAAGTCTGCACATTTGCTAAATTGCCCCTTAGTGTCCAATAGGTTAGGTGGAGTTGCTGGGTTACGGGGATAGGGTGGAGGCGTGGGTTTAAGTAGGGTGCAGACTCGATGGGCTGAATGGCCTCCTTCTGCCCTGTAAATTCAGCGAAGGGCAGAATGGAGAACGCTCTTCCTGAGAAATACTTAAGCAGCCCCTTTTAAAACGTGGTATTTGAGCCCCTGCATGAAGGTGGCCTATTCCCAGATCTTTCCCCCCGTTGCTCGAGGCATCTTCCACATGACACGCGGGACCAGGCGCTGCATTCCTTTCTCTCCTCACGAGGCAGGGCAGAAACGTCGCGGGGGTGATCGAGCTGTCCAGGTGGTGGGGGGCGGTGGACAGGAACCCGCAAACAAGCCGCCAGTGGATGGAGATTCAGCTCAGCTCAGTATAATAGCAACGTTTACATATGGTCTTAACCATTGCGGACGCCAAGTCAAGCGAGGGATGGGCATAGAGAAGCCAGATTACACCGAGTGCTTGTTGCCTGTAAGCCCACCTAGCCTGCAGTGAATGCAGCGAATCCCACACCTGCCTTTCCTTACCCGGAGCTCCTGCAGTTCCTGAATGGTGCTCTGCGCTTGCTCCAGTTTCTCACTGGTCGTGCTGAACTGCTGCTTGGCCACAGCCAGCTCTCGCTTGATGACGTAGTTCTCTTCAGCTTCCTGCGCCCTGGTTACTTGCCCCTGGAGAGAGAGCCATGAAGGAGAGAAAGGTTAGTGACAAGGATGGGCTTCCAACTCTCTCACAGAGACCAAATTCCTTTACCTCTGAATTCACCTCGGAAAAGAAATAGGCTTGCTCTCTTTGGAAGGTTCTTCCAGTTCATTAGCTCCTTTGAACAAAAACAGAGTTGCCAAATGGGACAGTAAAGTTATCGAGCTAGTGGAGGACCCACAACAGAGAGAGGGGAAGGCCTCAGATCTGTGGTAAGTTGGCCAATCTCAGCTACACCGTCTGCAGGACAGCCTTACGGAGTGTGGGGATAGAGCGGAAGGGCTAAGTTGTGAACCGGCGCATTGTCCAACAGCCTGCCGTCTTTCACCATCAGATGCACCAGACAAAAGAAGCGGAAGACAGCCAGCAGGGATTATTCCCAAGGACGGGGTCCGCACCTTCAGGAATGAGGAAGACAGAAAAGAATGGGAAAATAGTAAACGGAATGGCAGTGACAGTACTGAAAGAATCTGACACTTCAGGGACAGGCGCAGGGCAGAAGGTTCTAGAGTCGGTTCGGTTTAGAGCCCCGGGTATAGGCACAGTGTGAGAACACATCACCAGGAACAGCAACTGTCCGACAACCCATCGTAGAGGGATAAACAGTGGCCCAACAAGGGGACTGAACAGGCTCTGGGGCATGCAAGGGGCACTCAGCGTGAAGACAGATCGCACGGAAGCCAAATCAAAATGAACATTTGACAAAACTCACAAGCAGCTGAACCCACGGGAAGGGTGGAGGGGAAATGGTGGTGCGGAGGTGATGGAGATCGAAGGGACGGGCGCAAGGACAATTCACTTGAAATTCGGGACACCGTGCCTGTATATTTTGGGGCAGGAGGGCAGAGAAACAGATGTGAAGTCCGGCAGACTATGGAAATGCCGGCAGATGACGGGAAATGAGTAACTGCAGCTCCTGTGAAGTGGAGCCGAGAGGTAGACCCACAGCCCTGGCTCAAAACTAAGCCAGAGGACGTGGACTAGTCGGCAATAGAAGTGAAAATGAACCCTGCGATAACGCACACATTTCCCATGCCACGCAGCAGAAGGACTTGTCAAACAGACCAAGTATCATGAGCAGCGACCCGCAGCTCGGCACAACACTCACCTGGCCTCTCATCAGTGAACACTCAACTGAAGATCTAACTTCCAACAACCAAAATGCTGGAGGGCCCCCTCAGAGTGGGCAGGAACCCACCACCCCCACCAGCAACCTGACTGACCCTCCTTCCCCACATACACTAAATGTCTGCTCTGCTCCCCAGCCACAGCACACCCCATTTCTCAGCCAAACAAGAGCTGCTCCCATCAACAGCAGTCCCTTTGCCTGGAGAGCAGAGGGGCTGAGCACAGACAGCTGCTCATCCTCGTCCTGCCCCGTCCCCGGATAGGGCACGGACACACGCCCACCCACACGCTCCCGCTGCTCGATCTCCTGGACAGAGGTCACAGCAACGTCAGAAACACGGCACGCCTCAGATAACTAAGCCCAATCTATCCCGACAGGACGAGACACAGAACCAGGAAGAAAGCCAAAAGCACGTCGGCTGGACGTGGAAATCAGCTGTGAACCAAAGGTTAGCGGCCTGCCCGAATGAGGCGGAGATGGGAAACTCTAATCCATGCGCATGGAGCTTTGCGCTGGAAACCACGGAGATCTGCTGACCTCAGCTCGTCAACAGGGCATTCAACCCCGGGGGAGGGGGGAGAGTGGGTAACGGGGGGAGACAGTGGGTAATGGGGGAGACAGCGGGTAACGGGGGAGACAGCGGGTAACGGGGGGAGACAGTGGGTAATGGGGGAGACAGAGGGTAACGGGGGGGAGACAGTGGGTAACGGGGGAGAGACAGTGGGTAACGTGGGGGAGACAGTGGGTAACGTGGGGGAGACAGTGGGTAACGTGGGGGAGACAGTGGGTAACGGGGGAGACAGTGGGTAATGGGGGAGACAATGGGTAACGGGGGGGAGACAGTGGGTAACGGGGGGGAGACAGTGGGTAACGGGGGGAGACAGTGGGTAACGGGGGAGACAGTGGGTAACGTGGGGGAGACAATGGGTAACGGGGGGAGACAGCGGGTAACGGGGGGAGACAGTGGGTAACGTGGGGGAGACAGTGGGTAACGGGGGAGACAGTGGGTAACGGGGGAGACAGTGGGTAACGGGGGAGACAGTGGGTAACGGGGGAGACAGTGGGTAACGTGGGGGAGACAGTGGGTAACGGGGGAGACAGTGGGTAACGGGGGAGACAGTGGGTAACGGGGGAGACAGTGGGTAACGGGGGAGACAGTGGGTAACGGGGGAGACAGTGGGTAACGGGGGAGACAGTGGGTAACGGGGGAGACAGTGGGTAACGGGGGAGACAGTGGGTAACGGGGGAGACAGTGGGTAACGGGGGAGACAGTGGGTAACGGGGGAGATAGTGGGTAACGGGGGAGACAGTAAGACAGTGGGTAACGGGGGAGACAGCGGGTAACGGGGGAGACAGCGGGTAACGGGGGAGACAGCGGGTAACGGGGGAGACAGCGGGTAACGGGGGAGACAGCGGGTAACGGGGAGACAGCGGGTAACGGGGAGACAGCGGGTAACGGGGAGACAGCGGGTAACGGGGGGAGACAGCGGGTAACGGGGCGAGACAGCGGGTAACGGGGCGAGACAGCGGGTAACGGGGCGAGACAGCGGGTAACGGGGCGAGACAGCGGGTAACGGGGAGACAGCGGGTAACGGGGAGACAGCGGGTAACGGGGAGACAGCGGGTAACGGGGGGAGACAGTGGGTAATGGGGGGAGACAGTGGGAAACGGGGGAGACAGTGGGTAACGTGGGGGAGACAGTGGGTAACGGGGGGAGACAGTGGGTAACGTGTGGAGACAGTGGGTAACAGGGGGGAGACAGTGGGTAACAGGGGGGAGACAGTGGGTAACGGGGGGAGACAGTGGATAACGTGGGGGAGACAGTGGGTAACGGGGGGGAGACAGTGGGTAACGGGGGGGAGACAGTGGGTAACGTGTGGAGACAGTGGGTAACAGGGGGGAGACAGTGGGTAACGGGGGGAGACAGTGGATAACGTGGGGGAGACAGTGGGGAACGGGGGGAGACAGTGGGTAACGGGGGGAGACAGTGGGCAACGGGGGAAGACAGTGGGTAACGGGGGAGACAGTGGGTAACGGGGGGAGACAGTGGGTAACGGGGGGAGACAGTGGGTAACGGGGGGAGACAGTGGGTAACGGGGGGAGACAGTGGGTAACGGGGGGAGACAGTGGGTAACGTGGGGGAGACAGTGGGGAACGGGGGGAGACAGTGGGTAATGGGGGAGACAGTGGGTAACGGGGGGAGACAGTGGGTAACGGGGGGAGACAGTGGGTAACGGGGGGAGACAGTGGGTAACGGGGGGAGACAGTGGGTAACGGGGGGAGACAGTGGGTAACGGGGGGAGACAGTGGGTAACGGGGGGAGACAGTGGGTAACGGGGGGAGACAGTGGGTAACATAGAACATAGAACATAGAAAATACAGCACAGAACAGGCCCTTCGGCCCACGATGTTGTGCCGAACCTTTGTCCTAGATTAATCATAGATTATCATTGAATTTACAGTGCAGAAGGAGGCCATTCGGACCTTTGAGTCTGCACCGGCTCTTGGAAAGAGCACCCTACCCAAACTCAACACCTCCACCCAACACCAAGGGCAATTTGGACATTAAGGGCAATTTATCATTGGCCAATTCACCAAACCCGCACATCTTTGGACTGTGGGAGGAAACCGGAGCACCCGGAGGAAACCCACGCAGACACGGGGAGGATGTGCAGACTCCGCACAGACAGTGACCCAAGCCGGAATCGAACCTGGGACCCTGGAGCTGTGAAGCAATTGTGCTATCCACAATGCTACCATGCTGCCCTTGAGAACAAATAAATCTACACTATATCATTTTACCGTAATCCATGTACCTATCCAATAGCTGCTTGGAGGTCCCTAATGTTTCCGACTCAACTACTTCCACAGGCAGTGCATTCCATGCCCCAACTACTCTATGGGTAAAGAACATACCTCTGATATCCCTCCGATATCTTCCAGCTTTCACCTTAAATTTATGTCCCATTGTAATGGTTTATTCCACCCGGGGAAAAAGTCTGACTGTCTACTCTATCTATTCCTTGATCATCTTATAAACCTCTATTAAGTCGCCCCTCATCCTTCTCCGTTGTAATGAGAAAAGGCCTAGCACCCTCAACCTTTCCTCGTAAGACCTACTCTCCATTCCAGGCAATATCCTGGTAAATCTTCTTTGCACCTTTTCCAAAGCTTCCACATCCTTCCTAAAATGAGGCGACCAGAACTGTACACAGTACTCCAAATGTGGCCTTACCAAAGTTTTGTACAGCTGCATCATCGCCTCACTGCTCTTAAATTCAATCCCTCTGTTAATGAACGCGAGCACACCATAGGCCTTCTTCACAGCTCTATCCACTTGAGTGGCAACTTTCAAAGATGTATGAACATAGACCCCAAGATCTCTCTGCTCCTCCACATTGCCAAGAACTCTACCGTTAACCCTGTATTCCGCATTCATATTTGTCCTTCCAAAATGGACAACCTCACACTTTTCAGGGTTAAACTCCATCTGCCACTTCTCAGCCCAGCTCTGCATCCTATCTATGTCTCTTTGCAGCCGACAACAGCCCTCCTTACTATCCACAACTCCACCAATCATCGTATCATCTGCAAATTTACTGACCCACCCTTCAACTCCCTCATCCAAGTCATTAATGAAAATCACAAACAGCAGAGGACCCAGAACTGATCCCTGCAGTACGCCACTGGTAACTGGGATCCAGGCTGAATATTTGCCATCCACCACCACTCTCTGACTTCCATCGGTTAGCCAGTTCGTTATCCAACTGGCCAAATTTCCCACTATCCCATGCCTCCTTACTTTCTGCATAAGCCTACCATGGGGAACTTTATCAAATGCCTTACTAAAATCCATGTACACTACATCCACTGCTTTACCTTCATCCACATGCTTGGTCACCTCCTCAAAGAATTCAATAAGATTTGTAAGGCAAGACCTACCCCTCACAAATCCGTGCTGATTCTCCCTAATCAAGCAGTGTCTTTCCAGATGCTCAGAAATCCTATCCTTCAGTACCCTTTCCATTACTTTGCCTACCACCGAAGTAAGACTAACTGGCCTGTAATTCCCAGGGTTATCCCTAGTCCCTTTTTTGAACAGGGGCACGACATTCGCCACTCTCCAATCCCCTGGTACCACCCCTGTTGACAGTGAGGACGAAAAGATTATTGCCAACGGCTCTGCAATTTCATCTCTTGCTTCCCATAGAATCCTTGGATATATCCCGTCAGGCCCGGGGGACTTGTCTATCCTCAAGTTTTTCAAAATGCCCAACACATCTTCCTTCCTAACAAGTATTTCCTCGAGCTTACCAATCTGTTTCACACTGTCCTCTCCAACAATATCGCCCCTCTCATTTGTAAATAGAGAAGAAAAGTACTCATTCAAGACCTCTCCTATCTCTTCAGACTCAATACACAATCTCCCGCTACTATCCTTGATCGGACCTACCCTTGCTCTAGTCATTCTCATATTTCTCACATATGTGTAAAAGGCCTTGGGGTTTTCCTTGATCCTACCCGCCAAAGATTGTTCATGCCCTCTCTTAGCTCTCCTAATCCCTTTCTTCAGTTCCCTCCTGGCTATCTTGTATCCCTCAAATGCCCTGTCTGAACCTTGTTTCCTCAGCCTAACATAAGTCACCTTTTTCCTCTTAACAAGACATTCAACCTCTCTTGTCAACCATGGTTCCCTCACTCGACCATCTCTTCCCTGCCTGACAGGGACATACATATCAAGGACACGTAGCACCTGTTCCTTGAACAAGTTCCACATTTCACTTGTGTCCTTCCCTGCCAGCCTATGTTCCCAACTTATGCACTTCAATTCTTGTCTGACAACATCGTATTTACCCTTCCCCCAATTGTAAACCTTGCCCTGTACCTATCCCTCTCCATTACTAAAGTGAAAGTCACAGAATTGTGGTCACTATCTCCAAAATGCTCCCCCACTAACAAATCTATCACTTGCCCTGGCTCATTACCCAGTACTAAATCCAATATTGCCCCTCCTCTGGTCGGACAATCTACATACTGTGTTAGAAAAGCTTCCTGGACACACTGCACAAACACCACCCCATCCAAACTATTTGATCTAAAGAGTTTCCACTCAATATTTGGGAAGTTAAAGTCGCCCATGACTACTACCCTATGACTTCTGCACCTTTCCAAAATCTGTTTCCCAATCTGTTCCTCCACATCTCTGCTACTATTGGGGGGCCTATAGAAAACTCCTAACAAGGTGACTGCTCCTTTCCTATTTCTGACTTCAACCCATACTACCTCAGTAGGGTGATACTCCTCGAACTGCCTTTCTGCAGCTGTTATACTATCTCTAATTAATAATGCCACCCCCCCACCTCTTTTACCACCCTCCCTAATCTTATTGAAACATCTATAACCAGGGACCTCCAACAACCATTTCTGCCCCTCTTCTATCCAAGTTTCCGTGACGGCCACCACATCGTAGTCCCAAGTACCGATCCATGCCTTAAGTTCACCCACCTTATTCCTGGTGCTTCTTGCGTTGAAGTATACACACTTCAACCCATCTCCGTGCCTGCAAGTACTCTCCTTTGTCAGTGTTCCCTTCCCCACTGCCTCATTACATACTTTGGCGTCCTGAATATCGGCTACCTTAGTTGCTGGACTACAAATCCGGTTCCCATTCCCCTGCCAAATTAGTTTAAACCCTCCCGAAGAGTACTAGAAAACCTCCCTCCCAGGATATTGGTGCCCCTCTGGTTCAGATGCAACCCGTCCTGCTTGTACAGGTCCCACCTTCCCCAGAATGCGCTCTAATTATCCAAATACCTGAAGCCCTCCCTCCTACACCATTCCTGCAGCCACGTGTTCAACTGCACTCTCTCCCTATTCCTTGCCTCGCTATCACGTGGCACCGGCAACAAACCAGAGATGACAACTTTGTCTGTCCTGGCTTTTAACTTCCAGCCTCACTCCTTAAACTTGTTTATTACCTCCACACCCCTTTTCCTACCTAGGTCGTTGGTACCAATGTGCACCACGACTTCTGGCTGCTCCCCCTCCCCCTTAAGGATCCTGAAGACACGATCCGAGACATCCCTGGCCCTGGCACCCGGGAGGCAACATACCTTCCGGGAGTCTCGCTCGCGACCACAGAATCTCCTATCTATTCCCCTAACCATTGAATCTCCTACAACTATTGCTTTTCTATTCTCCCCCCTTCCCTTCTGAGCTCCAGAGCCAGACTCAGTGCCAGAGACCTGGCCGCTAGGGCCTTCCCCCGGTAGGTCATCCCTCCCCCCCCCAACAGCATCCAAAACGGTATACTTGTTTTGAAGGGGAATGGCCACGAGGGATCCCTGCACTTTCTGCCTGTTTGTTTTTTTCCCCCTGACTGTAACCCAGCTATTCTTGTCCTGTACCTTGGGTGTGGTTACCTCCTTGTAACTCTTCTCAATCACCCCCTCTGCCTCCCGGATGATCCGAAGTTCATCCAGCTTCAGCTCCAGTTCCCTAACACGGTCTTTGAGGAGCTGAAGTTGGGTGCACTTCCCGCAGGTATAGTCAGTGGGGACACCGGTGGTATCCCTCACCACCCACATCCTACAGGAGGAGCATGTAACTGGCCTAGCCTCCATCCCCTCTTACCTGACAGAATATAGCTGCCCTGTGGACTAACTAGATCTCCGCCCTCCGACCCTGCTCCCAGTCAGCTACACTTTCTGTAAACTCCTGGCTCTCTTTGCACTCTTTGCGGAAATGTCGGAAACCAAACGAAAGGAGCACCTTACTCCCTCCTCACCTAACTCCCTCGGTCACCAAACTCTCACTATCGCACTCAAATGCACCAAATTCAGCACTCCCTCGGTCACCAAACTCTCACTATCGCACTCAAATGCACCAAATTCAGCACTCAGTTCAAACAAAGTCTGCACTGTAGGGGATCACTTTTATACTGTGAATCTAGCCTCTGAAAACTGGCCTAATCCAATGAACTAATTAACAAGCTCCAGCTGCAAGTGCCGACAAGTAGAAGCCTGTTTAAAGCTTATTGAAAATTCACCTTCTTCTAAACCAAACAGCAACTTTTAAGTTAATTAACTAAATAAAAGAAAGACTAAACTTTAGATAAAAATGAAGCCTTATACTCCCTCGGTCACCAAACTCTCACTATCGCAATCAAATGCACCAAATTCAGCACTCAGTGCAAACCAAACGGGGAGAGACAGTGGGTAACGGGGGGAGACAGTGGGTAACGGGGGGAGACAGTGGGTAACGGGGGGAGACAGTGGGTAACGGGGGGAGACAGTGGGTAACGGGGGGGGGAGACAGTGGGTAACGGGGGGAGACAGTGGGTAACGGGGGGAGAGACAGTGGGTAACGGGGGAGAGACAGTGGGTAACGGGGGAGAGACAGTGGGTAACGGGGGAGAGACAGTGGGTAATGGGGGAGACAGTGGGTAACGGGGAGAGACAGTGGGTAACGGGGGAGACAGTGGGTAACGGGGGAGACAGTGGGTAACAGGGGGAGACAGTGGGTAACGGGGGGAGACAGTGGGTAACGGGGGGAGACAGTGGGTAACGGGGGGAGACAGTGGGTAACGGGGGGAGACAGTGGGTAATTATCATAGATTATCATAGAATTTACAGTACAGAAGGAGGCCATTCGGCCCATCGAGTCTGCACCGGATCCTGGAAAGAGCACCCCACCCTATCACCTAACCCAGCAACCACCCAACACTAAGGGCAATTTTGGACACTAAGGGCAATTTATCACGGCCAATCCACCTAACCTGCACATCTTTGGACCGTGGAAGGAAACCGGAGCACCCGGAGGAAACCCACGCACACACGGGGAGGATGTGCAGACTCCGCACAGACAGTGACCCAAGCCAGAATCGAACCTGGGACCCTGGCGCTTTGAGGCAGCAGTGCTAACCTCTATGATGTTCTCTGCCCCACCCCCCAACAAAAATGTGCATGAAAGATTAAAACGAGTATTCCTTTACAAACTGGCTGCCACAAATATATTTCTCAAACCGTTAGGGGGCCAATTTTGTCCCTTGTTCACCTTACTGTGGCACTGAGCGGCAGCTCGGCACACTGCTGACCCAGGACCACGGGGGAGGCACTGAGTGGCAGCTCGGCACACTGCTGACCCAGGACCACGGGAGAGGCACTGAGCGGCAGCTCGGCACACTGCTGACCCAGGACCACGGGGGAGGCACTGAGCGGCAGCTCGGCACACTGCTGACCCAGGACCACGGGGGAGGCACTGAGCGGCAGCTCGGCACACTGCTGACCCAGGACCACGGGGGGAGGCACAGCTCAAAGCCCTTCCTTTTCCAAGTGGTCGGTTTAGGATGAAGTGGGCTGAGAAATGTCTTCGAGCAGCGCCTCTTGCCCGAGTGACAAGGAACATATTCCGTGAGCCAGCATGTCACAGCGCCGCGCAGCACGTACAACTTCAAAACAAATATGTGAAACACCATCAAGCCGAGGTCCAGAGAACGTCATCATCCCCGCGTCACACTGTTAAACATCACTGGTTAGAATAAGCAGAGGAACAATGCCGTGATTGGGACTTGTTATTCAGCCATTTCTATTTGCAGTGTCAGGACAGATACGCATAGTTCCCAAGGTATTCCAGTGTGCCAAGGATACCCCTTCAACTGCTTTGCATGCTTTGGATACGCAGCATTAGTATTATTCCGCTGGTTACGGAGGTTTAAAGGAGCCTGCAGCATGCACCCAGTGAGGTTAAATCCAGCAACATCACATGAAATCCTCTTCATCCACAGAGGCCGATTAAATGCTCAGACGTGTGATACACAAGAATGTTGAAACTTGCTGCTTTAATACACTCGGCTACACCTCACATTTACCCGCGTTACAGTGTATGGAATAACAGTACACGGACACATATACACACACACGTACACGTGTGGCACACATCCCTCAGGGAAGCTGCTGTGCCCAGATGTACAGACTCTTACACCCAGTGTTAAATGTCAGCTCCTCTTTCTTCATCGGGTAAGCAACCTCCAAGCACAAAGCACCAAGTGTGCCGGTCACAGGGTACATAGACATGAATCCCTCTGTCCAGTTTGTACTGCAAATCATAGCTACGGTGATCCTATCGAGGGGCATGCCACCTACCCCCACACCCTCTCTCTCTCCACCCCCCCCGGTATGGACTGGCCAGGTCTGGTCCGGGCAGCTATTCCTGTGTATCACTAATCTTCACATTTACTTACCCCGGGTGGCCTGGCAGCGCGAGCGAGGCCTGAAGCCTGGATTCCAGTGAGTGCGCCCACAGTAACCATGCAGCATGCGGGGTGGCGCGCGCGACAGGAGGTTACCTCGCTGGACGAGACGCGTAACACGGCACTGCTCTGGAGGAGTTAGCAAGTTTAAAAAGGCTACGGAAGAAAGTGGGAAGTCGTACCTGGATCAATCTATCTGCCAAGGCAGCACTTTCCTACAGAGGAAATCCACAAAGCAGTAAAAGGAAGAAAGAAAAAGTTTCACAGAAAGACACCACTAACACAGCAGTAGAAAGCTCATATTACACAGCCCCCATCTGTATTTACAAATTCAGAGGTACCGCCAGCCCATAAGCAGTTCTAAAGTCTGCGGGTGGGGTGGGTGAAGAAGAGAAGGGAGGGGTCTTTCATACACCAATTCTAATCACTTGGTTCGATTTTTAAGCAGACCATTAGGGAGGGTCACTGCTCCACACACAGTTGGTCATCTCGATCCAAAGTAACATAAAGCATGCCCCCCACATTCCCAAAATAAATGGACTGGAAACAGAATTCTCTGCACCTTCCTCCTGTCATGTGAGAGTACCTTGAAGAAATGGGGTTTATCAAATAGCTGCAGTGATGTCAGAGTGTAGGTGGAGCTGGGCTGTCTGTCTGCTTTTACTTTCGCTTTGGGCTGGCAGCCACAGGGTGTGTTTTGGTTTTGTTTCGCTGATTGGGAGCTGCATCCAGAGAAAGAAGGTGTAATTCTGATTCCTCTCTGTATGAAAGGAAAGTCTTCAGATCACTTGTTAATTTAAAAGTGCTAACTTCTCTCAGTAGAGAATTTAAAACTGATCTCTGTGTTTGCTTTTCTGATTGGAGGGCTGTGACCAGTGGTGTTCCGCAGGGATCAGTGCTGGGACCTTTGCTGTTTGTAGTATATATAAATGATTTGGAGGAAAATGTAACTCGTCTGATTAGTAAGTTTGCGGACGACACAAAGGTGAGTGGAATTGCGGATAGCGATGAGGACTGTCAGAGGATACAGCAGGATTTAGATTGTTTGGAGACTTGGGCGGAGAGATGGCAGATGGAGTTTAATTCGGACAAATGTGAGGTGATGCATTTTGGAAGGTCTAATACAGGTAGGGAATATACAGTGAAGAGTATTGACAGTGAGAGAGATCTAGGTGTACAGGTCCACAGGTCACTGAAAGGAGCAACACAGGTGGAGAAGGTAGTCAAGAAGGCATACTGCATGCTTGCCTTCATTGGCCAGGGCATTGAGTATAAGAATTGGCAAGTCATGTTGCAGCTGTATAGAACCTTAGTTAGGCCACACTTGGAGTATAGTGTTCAATTCTGGTCGCCACACTACCAGAAGGTCGGCACGGGCTTGGAGGGCCGAAGGCCTGTTCCTGTGCTGTACTTTTCTTTGTTCTTTGTAAAGAAGGTATTTGTCTTATGGATGTTGCTAGGAAAGATTAAGGGTTACTTATAGAGTACTGTATTCTTTGGGGGGGGGGGGGGGGGGGGGGGGGGAGTATTTGAATTGATAGTTGCTAAGATGTTTACTGTGTGTGTTTAAAAATGTTAACTGGATTCATGGAATTCACATTGTTTTTGTTTAAACATACTTTAGCTCTCTGTTCCATCACACCTGTAGAGTGGGCCGTGTGCTCCCCATAATCAAAATCTATTTAAAGTTATGGGTCAGGTGAACTCCACGATATACTTCAGGGTTCTCTAAACCCTGAGCCATAACACTCCTCAATTCCTCACTAAAAAATTCCAGGTAACAAGAAAATCATGGTTCCTTTAACGCCTTCCAAGTGACCTCATGGTTGATGGTTAAATTAACTTTCACCATTTCGGAGCACAACATCCACTGGATCGTGAAGGTGCAAGATGTGGTTTGAGGAATGGAGGGGGTTGGGTTTGTGCTCTCACAGCAGTGGGACATGATTAGCACTCTGCAATGTGCCCCACTCTCAACACACACCCAAAACATGCAGTGACACCAGCAAAAAGCAGAGCCAGTGCCTCGTGACAAAATGCAGGACGGGGAGAAGGCCTATCCCATGAGTCATCATCAAATCTACATGGAAGAAGCTAAGGTGAATGTCGGGCAGCACGGTGGCACTGTTTAGCACGTTGCTTCTCAGCGCCAGGGACCCTGGTTCGATTCCCGGCTTGGGTCACTGTCTGTGCGGAGTCTGCACGTTCTCCCCGTGTCTGCGTGGGTTTCCTCCGGGTGCTCCGGTTTCCTCCCACGGTCCCAAAAGGTGTGCCGTTAGGTGAATTAGACATTCTGAATTCTCCCTCTGTGACCCGAACAGGCGCCGGAATGTGGCGACTGGGGGCTTTTCACAGTAACTTCATTGCAGTGTTAATGTGAGGCTACTTGTGACAATAATAAAGATTATTATTATATGTAAAATCTAAATCTGGAATAACTCGGGCAGCACGGTAGCACTGTGGATAGCACAATTGCTTCACAGCTCCAGGGTCCCAGGTTCGATTCCGGCTTGCGTCACTGTCTGTGCGGAGTTTGCACGTCCTCCCCGTGTGTGCGTGGGTTTCCTCCGGGTGCTCCAGTTTCCTCCCACAGTCCAAAGATGTGCAGGTTAGGTGGATTGGCCATGATAAATTGCCCTTAGTGTCCAAAATTGCCCTTAGTGTTGGGTGGGGTTACTGGGTTATGGGGATAGGGTGGAGGTGTTGACCTTGGGTAGGGTGCTCTTTCCAAGAGCCGGTGCAGACTCGATGGGCCGAATGGCCCCCTTCTGCACTGCAAATTCTATGTAATCTATGATAACTGAGGTGATCATCTGGAAAGATACCTTTTCCAAAAATAACCATCAGCCGTGCTTTCTTTACTGAAAAGGAAACAACTTGGGGCCTTTCAATGGCAAGATAGCGAACTTCCCTTCCTCGAAATAAGGAGAAATTTCCCACAACCTCCTGGATATTTGCAATTGCAGAGCACGCACGTGGTGAGGTAGCTGGAGTCACTGGACCAGGACAGGCTCAAAGTGAGAAACGCAGCAGAGGTCAGTCCCATGGACTGGAAAAAGGTCCAGGGAATCCCTCGGGTGCCATTCGGCCCATCGAGTCAGCACCGACCCTCTGAAAGAGCACTTTACCCAAGCCCACTCCCCCACCCTATCCCCGTAACCCCACCTAAGCTGCACATCCCTGCACACTAAGGGGCAATTTAGCACAACCAATCCACCTAACCTGCACATCTTTGGACTGTGGGAGGAAACCGGAGCACCCGGAGGAAACCCACGCACACACGGGGAGAACGATCTGTTTTGGGGCCACTGCTGTTTGTCATTTTTATAAATGACCTGGAGGAGGGCGTAGAAGGATGGGTGAGTAAATTTGCAGATGACACTAAAGTCGGTGGAGTTGTGGACAGTGCGGAAGGATGTTACAAGTTACAGAGGGACATAGATAAGCTGCAGCGCTGGGCTGAGAGGTGGCAAATGGAGTTTAATGCAGAAAAGTGTGAGGTGATTCATTTTGGAAGGAATAACAGGAAGACAGAGTACTGGGCTAATGGTAAGATTCGTGGCAGTGTGGATGAGCAGAAAGATCTTGGTGTCCATGTATATAGATCCCTGGAAGTTGCCACCCAGGTTGGGAGGGTTGTTAAGAAGGCGTACGGTTTCAATCCAGGCTCTGGGTCACTGTCCGTGTGGAGTTTGCACATTCTCCCCGTGTTTGCGTGGGTTTCGCCCCCACAACCCAAAGATGTGCAGGCTAGGTGGATTGAACATGCTAAATTGCCCCTTAATTGGAAAAAAATGAATTGGGTACACTAAATTTATTTAAAAAAAAAAAAAAAAAAAAAAAAAAAAAAAAAAAAAAAAAAAAGGCGTACGGTGTGTTAGCTTTTATTGGTAGAGAGATTGAGTTTCGGAGCCATGAGATCATGTTGCAGCTGTACAAAACTCTGGTGCGGCCGCATTTAGAGTATTGCGTGCAATTCTGGTCACCGCATTATAGGAAGGATGTGGAAGCATTGGAAAGGGTGCAGAGGAGATTTACCAGAATGTTGCCTGGTATGGAGGGAAGATCTTATGAGGAAAGGCTGAGGGACTTGAGGCTGTTTTCGTTAGAGAAAAGAAGGTTAAGAGGTGACGTAATTGAGGCATACAAGATGATCAGAGGATTGGATAGGGTGGACAGTGAGAGCCTTTTTCCTCGGATGGTGATGTCTAGCACGAGGGGACATAGCTTTCAATTGAGGGGAGACAGGTATAGGACAGATGTCAGAGGTAGCTGTTCTTTACTCAGAGAGTAGTAAGGGCGTGGAATGCCCTGCCTGCAACAGTAGTGGACTCGCCAACATTAAGGGCATTCAAATGGTCATTGGATAGACATATGGACGATAAGGGAATAGTGTAGATGGGCTTTAGAGTGGTTTCACAGGTCGGCGCAACATCGAGGGCCGAAGGGCCTGTACTGCGTTGTAATGTTCTATGTTCTACGTTCTAACATGCAGACTCCACACAGACAGTGACCCGAATTTGTAATTGAACCCGGGTCCCTGGCGGTGTGAAGCAGCAGTTCTGGGCACATCGACACAGCTGCCCGGGTGAGCTCCAGGGGCTTGGCAATCCTGCATTATTGTACCGTCAACGTACTTTAGACCCCTTTAGGATGTCTGGGTACAACACGGGTTAGTGCCACCTGGACTGGAGCTAAATTTAAATAACCAGTCCAAAAAATAAATAATTTGACAGGACGAGACACGCCCCGACCGTCAGGGGTGTAAGGATTGCTGCAGTTTGGGTAGATGAAGGTTAAATAAATGCGGTCAGCGTCTCATCCTTTCTCGAAGTTGGTTACAAGCTGTCCACAAGGCAGAACTGGTGGAATTTGTGCCCAGTAAATATGACCCAATCTCACCTGGTGTAACTCTGGTATCCACAGGGGTTGCCCTCATACTAGCTTGTGTGTGGAGAGGGACGGTGTGCCAAACACCAGGAGCTCCTCCTGCTGGGTCACTGCTGCCAACAAGTTTGGTGGCACTCGTGTCATGCTAAGGAAAACCATGCCACCTAATTGATTCTTGCGCTAGAATGTAAGATTTTATAACACAGGAGAGTTCCTGGTGTTCCAGTAGGTTTAATCCACAGATTTTGGAGGACAGTATTATGTGGCACACACACACAAGCTAGAAGTGGTGTGGATGTTACAGCCTCCGGAAAACAGAGAGACAGACAGTGTAACTTTAACAAGAATCAAAGAGAAGTATTGGGGACAACCGCTTTGTTGTCACAGGTGTCTAGAGGCTCTGATCTTTTACCTCCGTCTTAAATATAACTGTCAGCAAGAGACACAAAACAAAACGGCTTTACATTTTACTGAAGCTGGACAGAACTGGTTTTGTTGAATCCTTGACCAGATTGAGTGACTCCAGCCTGATTGTTTTCGGTAATCTTGTAATGAAAAGCTTTGGGAGTGGGTTTAGTTAGAGCGGGACGGAGCTCGAAGCCAGATGTTCCATTCTCAGCAACATTCACCAGGAAGGCTCTAGTCCATCACTCCTTGCGATGACCAGATGGAGATGTGCACGGTGAGGGTGTACATCGGCTCGGCGGGGGAGGGGGCAATCATAACCTTAATTGACTCCATGGAGACGGCCGCATCTGCCATGTCGAAAGGCTCCATGAGCACAAAACAATTTGGCAGGGCGAGGTAGCTGAAGGTTTGAAAGAACTTACAACCCATGTTCCCAGTTTAGTATTAAACATTCATATAAAACAGGCTCCAGGTATCGTTTTTACAGAGACATGTAGAGAAGCGCCAAGAATAGCGGGCAGGCTTCAGATTTCTACATCTGTAGGCCCTACTTTGGTTGGGGCAGCTGAAGTGTCACAGAGTCATGGACCACAGAATTCCTGTCGTACATAAAGAGGCCACTCAGCCCATCAGGACTGCACCGACCCTCCAAAAGAGCACCCTACCAATCCCACTCCCTCGCCCTATCCCCAGAACCCCACCTAACCCTTGAACACTAAGGGGCAATTTATCACGGCCAATCCGCCTAACCTGCACATCTTTGGACTGTGGGAGGAAACTGGAGCACCCGGAGGAAACTCACGCACACACGGGGGAGAAAGTGCCATCTTCACACAGTCACCCGAGGCTGGAATCAAATCAGGGTCCGTATGGCTGCAGTGCTAACCACTGTGCCACCATGCAACCAAGGGGAAATGTCTGAAGGAGCTTCATACGGACTGGGCAAATCAAGTCTGCAGCAATTGTGCGGAGGGTGAGTTCACGGGACGCACACAAGATAGTTTTCAAGATCAGGATGTCAAGAAACCATCAAGTGGACAGGCTATTTTATATCTGGCATTGTGCAATGAGAAATGGTTAATTAATAACCTTGTAGTAAAAGGGGCTTCTCGGAAAGAGTGACCATAACATAATGCAATTTTATGTTGAGTTGGAAAGGGATTTAGTGAAGTCCAACAGAGCAAAACTACACAGGTAAGAGGGCAAGTTGGCCAAGGAAGATTGGGAAACTGCAGTTAAAGGCTGGCAGTAAAAGGATCAATCAATACATAACTTGCAACTAATTTACATTCCTTTAGTCACAATAAATACACAGAAAAAATAGTCCAACTGTGGCTGACAAGAGAGGTTAAAGATGGCATCAAATCAAAGGAAGAGGCTGATAACGGTCCCAAAAACAATAGTTAGCGTGAGGATTGGGAGGACTTCGGAATCCAGCAAAGGAGGACCAAAAATTGATCAGGAAAACAAAACGAGTAGGTTAGCCTTCTACAATAATGTAGAAAGACATAAAAACAGATTATTACTGTTTCTATAGGTACGTAAATAGGAAAAGGTGAGTGAAATTAAACATGGGGCCTTTAGAGGTAGAGGCACCTGAAATTATAATGAGGAATAAGGAAGTCATTAATGAGGAATAAGGAAGTCCTTAATGAGGAATAAGGAATAAGGAAGTGACAGCGATATTAAAACAAATACTTTATACCTGTCTTCATGGTAGAAGACAAAGAAAACATTCCAGAAACAGTGAAAATAACACTCTTAAAAGGAATCAGTATAAATAATCAAATAGTACTGGAAAAGTTAATGCGACCAAGTTGCAGAGATAGTGGGTACATTTGATCTTCCAGAATTTCTTAGATTCTAGAACAGCTCCAATGGATTGAAAGGTAGCAAACATAACCCTACTGTTTAAGAAAGGAGGGAGAGGGGAAATGGAGAATTATGCGCCAGTCAGTTCAACACAAAACAAAGGTAGGTAAAATGCAGGAATTTATTATCAGGGATGTGGGAACAGGTCACCTGGCAAATGGTAATATGATTAAGCAGGGCCAATACAGATTAAACAAAGGGGAACTGTGACAAATCTGTTGGCAGATGGACTATTGTCATGTGAGTGTCCCTTTAAGAAAGTTGTTTGTCTCATCACATGGCTTCAGTGATGTCATTCTGTGAGTGGAGTTGGGCTCTGGCTGTGTAGGCTCTTTTGATTTCACTTGCAGTTTTCACTGCTGTGGACTACAGATGGAGAAAGAAGTGTTTTGGCCTTTCTCTCTATGTTTTCATTTTGAAGAGTTGTTCCAGAAAAAAAAACATTAATTATAGCTACCTGCTTTGGTAACTTAAAAGATATAGTGTGCTCACCTGTTGTGAGACGGGGTCAGAATCTCAGGGAAAACCAGTCTTATTCAAGTGAGAATGCAGAGTGCTGGGCCACACCCTTGAATAGGGTTTTTTGGTTCATGGGATTTTGTTTTTGAATTGGAACAGTTAAAGGGGAATTCATTAAGTGTTATACATAGATTACTGTCACTGTGTGGGGGCTTTATGTTTGTAATTGATAAAAAGTCTTGCTGTGTGATATATATGCATATATAAGTTCTTAGAATAAAGCTTATTTTGATTAAAGTGTCTAGGAAGACTGATGAATCACACCTGAAGGGAAAGCTCTTCTGCTCATCCTAGCCAAATTCAGCACAAAGGTTGTAGGTTAGGTGAACTTCATAATATACTTTGGAGTTTCTAAACCCTGGCCCATAACATAATTGGGGGCTCGTCCGGCATAAACGTCTATCTTTTGTGATTGGGGTTGGCTTAATTAACTTAAAGACAGTGAGGGGTGAGCATATTTGTGTTGGCTTTTCAGGTGTTGTATTCAAGTTTAAATAGGGAGTGTGTTGTAGACAATGGCTCTTTCAGAGGCTCAGAAGTTTTAGGGGGTGGAGGTCACGCGCAGTACCTTACAAGAGAAAAAAAGGTTTTTAGATTTGGCAAAAACATTACAGTTAACATTGCCTGACAAAGTATGGAAAGAAAGGGTAATTGTGGCGGTAGCTGAGCATTTAAAATTGTCTCCGAGACAGTCAGAATCACTGGAAATGGCAAGAATTCAATTACAGATAAGGAAGCTTGAGCATGAAAAAGAATTAAAGCAGCTTGAATTCGAAATGAGGGAAAAAGAAAAGGAGAGAGAGGAAAGGGTAAAAGCCCTAGCAGAACAAAATGCGAGAGAACGGGAGGTACAGATCAGGGAAAAAGAAAAAGAAAGAGAAGCAAAAGAAAAAGAGAGAGATTTTGAAAATTTAGAAACAGCCATGAAACGTGAACGCCAGTTAAAATTCGTGAATGTAAACAGAAACGTACAGTCTGAGGGTTGTGATGAAGATAGTGGAAAGAGTAAGAGCGTCATAGTCGAAGGTTTGGTGGGGATTTATATAAATATGTCCAAGCATTGCCAAGGTTTAACGAGAAGGATGTAGAAGCTTTTTTCATTTCATTTGAGAAGATGGCTAAATAAATGAAATGGCCACTGGACATGTGGGTATTACTGATTCAAACAAAGCTGGTAGCTAGGGCTAGTGAAGTTTTTGCATCACTACCGGAGGAGGTATCTGGGACGTATGAGGTGAAAAAAATCCATCTTAGGTGCATATGAACTAGTGCCTGAAGCCTACAGATAAAGGTTTCGAAATTTAAGGAAAGAACTTGGTCAAACATACATGGAGTTTGAAAGGATCAAACAGAGTAATCTTGATAGGTGGATAAAGGCCAAATAGACCAAACATATCAAGCTCTTAGAGAAATTATAATTTTGGAGGAGTTTTAAAATTCAATTCCTGGTGTAGTGAGAACTCATGTGGAAGAACAGAGGGTTAAAACTGCGAGATTAGCAGCAGAAATGGCAGATGATTATGAATTAGTTCATAAATCAAAGCTTGGTTTCCGACATCAGTTTCAGCCTGTGAGGGATAGAAACTGAGGAAAGAGAAATACTCAAGTGGTAAAGGTAAAGGTGATCTGATGGGGGACAATAAGGGTAGTGTACCTCAGATTAAAACGGAAATCCAGGAGGGTGGAAAAGTTTCAGATGTTTTTACTGTAATAAACTAGGCGATGTAATGTCACAGTGTTGGGGGTTGAAGAAAAGCACTGGGAAGGCTGATGTGGTAAAACAGGATAAGACAGGGGGTTTGTTAAAGTGGTAAAGGAAAGCCCAAGTGAAGCGAAGGAGGTGCAAAAGAATGTACAGCTGATCAAGAGGTGATTGATAAGAAGGTGCCAGATGTCTTTAAAGAATTTACTTGTGTGGGTAAAGTTTACTCATGTGTACCAGGAGGAGTAGGTAAAGTAGTCACAATTTTAAGAGATACGGGAGCTAGTCAATCGTTAATGGTAATAGATGAGGAGTTATGTAGTTTGGGAAGAATATAGAAAAGGTGGGAATATGTGGAATTCAGGGTGAGAGGAGTAGTGTTCCATTATACCAGGTAAGGTTGGAAAGTCCAGTGAAGAGTGGTGAAGTGGTAGCAGGAGTAATTGAGAAACTATCTTGTCCAGGAATACAGTTTATCTTGGGTAATGATATAGCTGGAGCGCAGGTGGGAGTGATGCCTACAGTGGTTGATAAGTCAGTGTAAAATCAAACAACTGAATTGTTGAAGGATGAATATCCTGGGATTTGTCCAGATTGTGTAGTAACAAGGTCGCAAAGTTACAAGAGGAGAAATCAAAGAGTGAAGATGAAGTCTGTAATGTTCTATGAAGTGCAATTGTCAGAAACGATTTTTGATCAGATGGTTGAACAAGAGCAGGTGGAGGATGAGGCGGATATTTTTAGTTCAGGAAAGTTGGCAGAGTTACAACAGAAAGATGTAGAAATAAAACGGATGAATCAGAAAGCATATACGGCAGAGGAACCAGAGTGTTATTACCGTAAAAGTAATGTCTTGATGAGAAAATAGAGACCTGTACTATGCAGGCGGATGAAAAGTGGGCAGATGTTCATCAAGTCGTATTGCCGGTAGGGTATAGAAAGGTGTTGCGAGTTGCACATGAGGTACCAGGATTGGGAGTAAGGAAAACTCAAGCTAAAATACAAAAACATTTTTATTGGCCTGGACTACATAAAGATGTAGTTACATTTTGTCGATCATGTCACACATGTCAAGTGATAGGGAAACCTCAAGCGGTGATAAAACCAGCACCCTTAATACCCATTCCAGCATTTGAGGAACTTTTTTACAAGGGTCTTAATTGATTGTGTAGGACTGCTTCCTAAAACAAAAAAAGTTGGAATCAATATCTTTTGACTATAATGGATGTGTCTACTAGAATTCCAGAGGCCATTCCAATACATAATATTACAGCTAAAAAGATTGTGGAGGAGTTACTTAAATGAAATGAAATGAAATGAAAATCGCTTATTGTCACAAGTAGGCTTCAAATGAAGTGACTGTGAAAAGCCCCTAGTTGCCACATTCCGGCGCCTGTTCAGGGAGGCTGGTACGGGAATTGAACCATGCTGCTGGCCTGCCTTGGTCTGCTTTAAAAGCCAGCTCTTTAGCCCTGTGCTAAACTAGCCCCTTATTCTTTACTAGATATGGACTACACAGAAATACAATCGGATCAAGGATCAAATTTTACCTCAAGGTTATTCTAAAAGTTATGGATAGCTTAGGAGTAAAACAATTTAAATCAACTGCGTACCATCCAGAATCACAGGGAACATTTGAACGGTGGCATCAGACGTAAAGACAATGCTGAGGGCTTATTGTCAAGTTTATCCAGAGGATTGGGATAAAGGAATTCAATTCGTATTGTTTTCAATTAGTGATGCACCTAATGAGTCAACCAACAGGGATAAAATCATTTTAGATCTGGCATTGTGTAATGAGGCACGGCTAAATTAGTAATGTCATCCGAAAAGATCCATTGGGAAATACAAAATAAATCTTAAACGAACAAAGCCAATTACTAAAAATATAAGGGGTGGGGGGGTTTGGGGGGAGAACGGGTAATGGTTGATTGAGTAGTTTGGCTGAAAGGTGTGACTGGTAAAGAGTGGAAAACATTTGAAGAACCAATTCAAAATGTTCAACAAAAATACATTCCAGGGAAAAACAAAACCTCAAGTGAGAAGATGCATCCTTATTTGACTAAGGAGGTTAAGGATAGCATTCGATTAAAGGAAGAGACTTATAATGTTGCAAATTGTTGTAATTCCAAGGATTCGAAAAGTTTTAGAAACTAGCAACAGGCCATTAGAAAGTTGGTAAGAAGGGAAACACTAGAATACGAGAGTAAACTGACAGGAGTAAAAGAAACAGATTTTACGCTCTTACAAAGGAGGAGGGGTATGTCGCGAAGGTCTGATGGTATTATAAAATCAAACTGCCACGTATTTTGTAAACCATGTCTGGGCAGCAGCTAAGAGAAATGAAGGAACAGGAAAGAAACCAGGGGCTGTTTAGCACAGGGCTAAATCGCTGGCTTTGAAAGCAGGCCAGCAGCACGGTTCAATTCCCGCACCAGCCTCCCCGAACAGGCGCCGGAATGTGGCGACTAGGGGCTTTTCAGTGACTTCATTTGAAGCCTTCTTGTGACAATAAGTGATTTTCATTTCATTTCATTTTTCATTTCAATAGGGAACATAGTGTAGAGAGGATAGTGTTCTTTGCAATTGATACATTTAGTAGCCAGAGGTGCTGTGAGCCAGGAAGCAGGCGAGTCACAGAGGTATTGATGGAGCAACAGCAAGGGAGAGGCGCAACCAACCTCAGGAACCGGATTAGCCAGAGAAGAAGTGAAGGCAATAAAGCTTGTTTGTGCAAAAGATAGTTTTCTTTCCTGAGCTGAAGACCTTTCCCAAGTCTTAGTCACTCAGGCCGTACGGCGTGGTAGTCGCTGGCTAGATTTGACCAATAGATTTCTGGTTGCTGTTTGGGAAATGGAGGGGTCTCAGTAGAGTTCCGGATTACGGAGGAAATAGATGCTTTTGGGTTTCCAGTCTTTAAGGGAGAAAGTGCTTACTGTTAATGTGCCAACGTACATCGTAATGTTTTATTATCTTTCTTCTACTTTCATTCTACAACAATAAAAGTATTTATTAAAGGGAGGTTTGAGTTCTCACTGTTCCCGCAGATGGTTTTTCACACTCGTTACCTTCTCTACACCAAAAGAATTATGCTTTTAAAAATATCTCGGTCCAAGATTATATATTCGTTTATATGTTACGAAATGCTGCTGGTGTTCTGCGCGAGGTGTTCCAACCTGAAACACTGGTTTCACATGGTGTATTTGTTTTGCTGGATATTGGTGAGAAATGTAACAATTGCAAAGAACACCCTGTTCCCTAATCTTTCCTGTTCCTCCACTTCTCTGCCCAGACATGGTTAACAAAATACACGGCAGTTTGATTTTACTTGTGCAAAAACAACACATTTATTTGAATAGCATCTGACCATTTTATGAGCAGTAACTAAAGCAAACATTGGTCCCTTTGGCACAGAGACAGGAGACATTGTGGGAATGAGAAAATGGCAGACATTCAGCAATATTTTGTCTCTATCTTTGCAGTGGAAGACAAGTTACAAACCAGAAATAGTGGGTAATCTAGATGCTAATAATGAGGAAGTAAAGGTGATTAATATCACCAGCGGAAAAGTACTGGAAAAACAGAAGGAACCAAATTATCATAATCTAACAAAACCCCAGGATTGGTGCCTACATTTTCGGATTATAATAGATAGCTGCACATATTGTGGATTTTCCAAAATTCCCTAGATTCACGAATGCTGCCAGCAGACTGCAAGTTAGCAAATGTAGCTCCACTCTTCAATAAAGGAGGGAAAGAGAAAACAGGCTACTGAAGGCCTGCTAGCCTGACATCCGTCATTGGGAAAGTGCTGGAATCTATTTCTACCAAAGTCTTAATGATGCACTTCGAAAAGTATAATTCTGACTAGGACAAATCAACATGGTTTTATGGAAGGATGGAGGATTGAACTAGTAAAGTAGATAGAGGTGAACCAGTAGTGGTAGTATACTTGGATTTCCCGAAGGCATTCAATAAGGTGCTGCACAAAAGATATGGGCTCACAGAGTTGGGGATGATAGATTAGTTTGGATAGAGGATTGATTAGTGGATAAGAGTAGGGATCAATAAGGCATTTTCAAATTGGAAAACTGTGACTTGTGAAGTGCTGCAAGGATCAGATTTACGATATCAGCTATTTACAATCTATCTTAGTGACTTAGACAAATAGACAGAGCAATGCATCTACATTTTCTGATATTGGGTGAGGTTGAGTGAGCGGGAAACAAGGTGGCAGATGAATTACGTGAGAAAGTGTGCGGCTCTACAGTCTGCTCGTAAGAATACGAAAGCAGAATATTTTAGAAAAGGCACGAAATGTTCAGAGACACTTAGACAAGGAATTCAAAAAGTCAGCAGGCAGGTACAGCAAGCAATTAGCTCGTTTTTGTTGCAAGGGGATTGGACTAACAAGGATAAAGCGATCTTGCCACAATTGTGTGGGGCTTTCGTGAGGCTGCGCCAGGATAATTGTTGCGTAGTTTAGGTCTCCATATTTAAAGAATGATGGACTTGCGATGGAAGTATCTCCCAGGCTGAGAGGCTGAGTAAACTGGGGCTAGATCTTCTGGAGTTTGGAAGAATGCGAGGTGATCTGATTGAAACATTCAGAATGGTGAAAGGGTTTGACGGGATGGAGAGAAGGTAGACTGCTTCCCCTAGCTGAGCATTCCAAGAACACAGGGGCACAGATTTGGGGTAGGAGGCGGATCATTTATGTGACAAGAGCTTTTAGCACAGGGGGGGTTGTGCACCTTTGGAAATCTCTACCACATACGGTTGTCCGAGATGGACGGATTTTTGGCCTCTTGGGGCAATATGGGGAGTGGGCAGAAAAGTAGAATTGAAGTCAAAGGTCAGCCAGGACCATACTGAGCAGGGGCAAAGGGCAGAATGAAACACGGCAAAGGCAATTCATTAAACCTTACAGCACAGAAGGCCTTTCAACACCTTCCAAAGATAAAGGAATCTCCAACTCAACCACTCCCTCTGCCAAGTCATCTCTCACACAGCAGCCGGTGTAAAAAAAAAATTCCCCGCCATTATCCTCGGGATTTAAAATGAACGCTCTTTCCTCACGGATAATCCATTAAAGCAGCAAACAGTGATTTTAATTCTCTAAATAACTTATAAAACCTCCATTGAATCTTCTCCCTGGGCGTTTCTGTTCCACAGAATCTCATCGCTGTAACTTCCCATCTTGGCATTATTCTGGTGAACCTGTGCAGAATGTTCTCTATGGTTGTACGTAGGACCCAAAATTGCACATCTCACGTTAACGGTGTCCAAACCAATAATATGTGAAAGAAGCCTCTCACCTTCCGATTGGGCTCGTTACAGCTCCCAGAACTCAACATGGAGTTCTGCAACTTTAATCTGTGACCGTTTTCCTCCGTCTTAAAGCCCTTTCATTTAAATATCCCATGCATGTATTGCGTCGGTGTAAATTCCTCACCCCCGCCACCACACCGGGGAATCGGACCTCCGTTCTCAAGGTTGCTACATCTTGTTGCAATCTCTCCCAGCTGCTGTTAAATATCCAACTCCTCCCTCTCAATTGTGATGAAGAGCCACAAGGACTCGAAACGTTAACTCGGTTTTCTGTCGCTACAGATGCTACCAGACCTGCTGAGTATTGCCAGCATCCTCTGCTTCAGATCCCAGCGTCTGCAGCACTTTGATTATTTTATGACTAAATTTAATGTTGATTGGATTCTGGTGCTCTCTGCCCCCACTTAGGGAAGCCAAGCGCTCTCTCACTTTCAGGCAATGATTGATTTGAACGCCAAGGTCTCTCTGTTCGTTTACACACTTCACTATCGCCCGTGCACCAGATTTTGTAATAAATGCAGACCACAATCAGGTCAGCCATGAACTTATTGAATGGTGGAACAGGCTCCAAAGGTCAAACAGTCTGTTCCTGCGTCTCAAAGAGCAAATTATTCAAAACATAAATTAACACCGCAAGTTCTATTTTCAAAAATTAAGTGCTTTTACTGCTGGAAATCTGAAATGAGAAAGAGACAATGATGGGGATATCAGTGGGGTAGGCAGCGTCGGTGCAGAGAGAAAGATAATTATTAATAGACAGTATTGTTTGACAGTTGCCAATCTTTGTTTCTCCAACTACAGATGGGAGTGGGAGGGATGTGGGGGTCACTGGCTGGGTCAGTTGCCCATCCCTAATTGCCCTTGGGCGGAGTGGTTTGCTCGGCCATTTTAGAGGGGAGCAGATAAGCGCCAACCACATGTCGGCCAGACCAGGCGAGGACGGCAGACTTCCTTCCCGAAAGGACATTAGCGAGCTGGGTGGGCTTTTACACCAATTGACAATGGTTTCATGGTCATAGAATCCTGACAATGCAGAAAGAGGCCATTCGGCCCATCGAGTTTACACTGGGCCTTGGAAAGAGCCCCCTACTTGAGCCCACGCCTTCACCCTGTAACCCAGGAACCAACCCCCCTTTGGACACTAAGGGGCAATTTATCATGGCCAATCCACCTAACCTGCACATCTTTGGACTGTGGGAGGAAACCGGAGCACCCGGAGGAAACCCACGCAGACACGGGGAGGATGTGCAGACTCCGCACAGACAGTGACCCAAGCCAGGAATCGAACCTGGGACCCTGGAGCTGTGAGGCAAATAGTGCTACCCACTGTGCTACCGTGCTGCCCCATGATTAGACTTTTCATTCCAGATTGTTATTGAATTCACATTCCACCCTCTGCCGTGGTGGGATTCGAAGCCGGGTCCCCAGAGCATTACCCTGGCTCTCTGGATTTCTAATCCAGTGACAAAGCCACTGCACCATCACCTCACCTGGGTGCCACGAGGAGCATTGGGCAGGTCAATTATTACAAATTTACTGTCTTAAATAGAGTGACCCACAAACCGTGCCGGGAACGTATCTTACCTTCTCGAGGGTTTCAATCCGCTGCTTGAGGAGACGATTTTCTGTTCGGAGTCTCTGTGGAACAACAAGGAAATCAGGTTAATCCTGCGTCAAAACCGAACGGCGCCACTGCTGCCTACACCTCTGCAGCAACAGCTGTATAATGTGGACGTCCAGTTAAACGCACAACAGGCAGGTCAAACCGTACATCAGATGGCAGACTGGGTATGGCATTTCTGAATGGTACAAGTCTGGTGTGTACAAACGCCAATCTCGGTCACAATGTACCATTGTACCGATGCACAACGATTTATATTTGTCTTCAGAAAGGTTTCAGGAATACTTACCGCCTAGATCGCAAACGGAAGTCTTTAAAAAGCTGTTGTTTGACTGCTTGTATTTACAGGACGTTCTAGCGGACCTCGGATAACATGTCAGTCAGCGGAACATGCAGCGCATGTCACCATGCAAAGACAGCCAAGGGTTGGCAGAGTCGTTACAGAATTTCTCAGAGGCCGTGCTTTCCTACTGATCCCTGCAGGATGTCTCCTGGTGAGGGAGGAGGGAGATGCCCTTTGCGAATAACAACAAGCAGCACAGCTCTGGGGCCTGGCGCAGCAACATCGCATGTCACCCCGCCAGCCAGAGGCACTCGTGGGAAAATTAACTTTCTCACACCCTCTGGTCTGCCCTAGACCGTGAACCTCCTGCAGCGAGCGTGTCCTACACGATGTTCCACATAAATTTACAGAATGTTTCAATCTCCATTCCAAATATTACTGACAAGGCTGCAATAGAAATAGCACTGGATCTGACTTCAGATGGGCAATATTCGAACGTCAGTCGAATCTATGGGCATTTAATTGCCCTCTTGTTTAATGCAGGGGAGCGGGGCAGCATGGTGGTACAGTGGTTCGCACTGTTGCTTCACAGCTCCAGGGTCCCAGGTTCGATTCCCGGCTTGGGTCACTGTCTGTGCGGAGTCTGCACATTCTCCCAATGTCTCCATGGGTTTCCTCCCACAAGTCCCGAAAGACGTGCTGTTAGGTGAATTCTGAATTCTCCCTCCGTGTACCCGAACAGGCGCCAGAGTGTGGCGACTAGGGGATTTTCACAGTAACTTCATTGCAGTGTTAATGTAACATAAGAACATAAGAACTAGGAGCAGGAGTCGGCCATCTGGCCCCTCGAGCTTGCTCCGCCATTCAATGAGATCATGGCTGATCTTTTGTGGACTCAGCTCCACTTTCCGGCCCGAACACCATAACCCTTAATCCCTTTATTCTTCAAAAAATTATCTATCTTTATCTTACAAACATTTAATGAAGGAGCCTCTACTGCTTCACTGGGCAAGGAATTCCATAGATTCACAACCCTTTGGGTGAAGATGTTCCTCCTAAACTCAGTCCTAAATCTACTTCCCCTTATTTTGAGGCTATGCCACTAGTTCTGCTTTCACCCGCCAGTGGAAACAACCTGCCCACATTTATCCTATCTATTCCCTTCATAACTTTATATGTTTCTATAAGATCCCCCCCGCATCCTTCTAAAGTCCAACGAGAACAGTCCTAGTATACTCAACCTCGTATTGCAACCCCTTCAGCTCTGGGATTAACCTAGTGAATCTCCTCTGCACACCCTCCAGTGCCAGTACGTCCTTTCTCAAGTAAGGAGACCAAAACTGAACACAATACTCCAGGTGTGGCCTCACTAACACCTTATACAATTTCAGCATAACCTCCCTGGTCTTAAACTCCATCCCTCTAGCAATGAAGGACAACATTCCATTTGCCTTCTTAATCACCTGTTGCACCTGTAAACCAACTTTCTGCGACTCATGCACTAGCACACCCAGGTCTCTCTGCACAGCAGCATGTTTTAACATTTTATCATTTAAATAATAATCCCTTTAGCTGTTATTCCTACCAAAATGGATAACCTCACATTTGTCAACATTGTATTCCATCTGCCAGACCCTAGCCCATTCACTTAACCTATCCAAATGCCTCTGCAGACTTCCGGTATCCTCTGCACTTTTTGCTTTACCACTTATCTTAGTGTCGTCTGCAAACTTGGACACATTGCCCTTGGTCCCCAACTCCAAATAATCTATGTGAATCGTGAACAATTGTGGGCCCAACACTGATCCCTGAGGGACACCCGTAGCTACTGATTGCCAACCAGAGAAACACCCATTAATCCCCACTCTTTGCTTTCTATTAATTAACCAATCCTCTATCCATGCTACTACTTTAACCTTGATGCCATGCATCTTTATCTTATGCAGCAACGTTTAGTGTGGCACCTTGTCAAAGGCTTTCTGGAAATCCAGATATAACACATCCATTGGTTCCCCGTTATCTACCGCACTGGTAATGTCCTCAAAAAATTCCACTAAATTAGTTAGGCACGACCTGCCCTTTATGAACCCATGCTGCATCTGCCCAATGGGACAATTTCCATCCAGATGCCTCGCTATTTCTTCCTTGATGATAGATTCCAGCATCTTCCCGACTACCGAAGTTCACTGGCCTATGATTACCCGCTTTCTGCCTACCTCCTTTTTTAAACAGTGGTGTCACGTTTGCTAATTTCCATTCCGCCGGGGCCACCCCAGAGTCGAGTGAATTTTGGTAAATTATCACTAGTGCATTTGCAATTTCCCTAGCCATCTCTTTTAGCACTCTGGGATGCATTCCATCAGGTCCAGGAGACTTGTCTACCTTTAGCCCCATTAGCTTGCCCATCACTACCTCCTTGGTGATAACAAGGTCCTCACCTGTCATAGCCTCATTTCTATCAGTCACTGGCATGTTATTTGTGTCTTCCACTGTGAAGACCGACCCAAAAAACCTGTTCAGTTCCTCAGCCATTTCCTCATCTCCCATTATTAAATCTCCCTTCTCATCCTCGAAAGGACCAATATTTACCTTAGCCACTCTTTTTGTTTGATATATTTGTAGAAACTTTTACTATCTGTTTTTATATTCTGAGCAAGTTTACTCTCAATCTATCTTACTCTTCTTTATAGCTTTTTTAGTAGCTTTCTGTTGCCCCCTAAAGATTTCCCAGTCCTCTAGTCTCCCATTAATCTTTGCCACTTTGTATGCTTTTTCCTTCAATTTGATACTCTCCCTTATTTCCTTAGATATCCACGGTCGATTTTCCCTCTTTCTACCGTCCTTCCTTTTTGTTGGTATAAACCTTCGCTCAGCAGTGAAAAATCGCTTGGAAGGTTCTCCACTGTTCCTCAACTGTTTCACCATTAAGTCTTTGCTCCCAATCTACCTCAGCTAGTTCTTCTCTCATCCCATTGTAATCTCCTTTGTTTAAGCACAAAACACTAGTATTTGATTTTACCTCAGCACCCTCCATCTGTATTTTAAATTCCCCCATATTGTGATCGCTCCTTCCGAGAGGATGCCTAACTATGAGATCATGAATCAATCCTGTCTCATTACACAAGACCAGATCTAGGACCGCTTGTTCCTTGTAGGTTACATTACATACTGTTCTAGGAAACTATCGCGGATTAAACTCCTCAAGGCTGCCTTGACCGACCTAGTTAATCCAATCAACATGTAGATTAAAATCCCCCATGATAACTGCTGTACCATTTCTACATGCATCCGTTATTTCTTTGTTTATTGCCTGCCCCACCATAATGTTACTATTTGGTGGCCTATAGATTACTCCTATCAGTGACTTTTTCACCTTACTATTCTTGATTTCCACCCAAATGGATTCAACCTTATCCTCCATAGCACCAATGTCATCCCTTACTGTTGCCCGGATGTCATCCTTAAATAACAGAGCTACACCACCTCCCTTACCATCCACTCTGTCCTTCTGAATAGTTTGATACCCTCAGATATTTAACTCCCAGTCGTGACCATCCTTTAACCATGTTTCAGTAATGGCCACTAAATCATAGTCATTCACGATGATTTGCGCCATCAACTCATTTACCTTATTCCGAATATTACGAGCATTCAGGTAAAGTACACTTATGCTGGCTTTTATACCTCTGTTCTGAATCTTAACACCTCGATCAGTATATTTCCTCTCAACTTTTTTCCTAATTTTCCTTGTTTTTGAACCCATATCTTCATGTAACAACCTGCCGCGTTGCTTACCATTAATGTTTTTACTTCCTGTTTTATTCCTTTTAGTATTACTGGGCCTATTCACTGAGTAAGTGAGCCTACTTGTGACAATAATAAAGATTATGTTAAAAATACTGAACAGTTGGGAATGCTGAGTTAAAAATTGCGCATTGCTGGATTCTGTACTGAAACATCCAGTTTTTCATTTACCTATAGAATTCGGGTGGCTATAAGTGGGATGATATTGACATTTGCCAATGATACAAGTTAAGGGAGCATGGCAAATAAGAGAAAACAAAAATTCCAGAGATTGGAGCAAGTCGGGGAAGAGTGGCGAAGAATGCTGGGTAGATGTTGTTCACTGCAGAGAAACTGGAGATTATAGAACAAAGAAAAGTACAGCACAGGAACAGGCCCTTCGGCCCTCCAAGCCAGTGTTGACCATGTTGCCCGTCTAAACTAAAATCTTCTACACTTCCTGGGTCCGTATCCCTCTATTCCCATCCTATTCATGTATTTGTCAAGATGCCCCTTAAATGTCACTATCATCCCTGCTTCCACCACCTCCTCCGGTAGCGAGTTCCAGGCACCCACTACCCTCTGCGTAAAGACTTTGAGGAAGTTAAAGATTATCCTCAATAACTCGGTTGAAGACACGGCCACCGAGTGATTCAAATCAGGGATATGCAATGATTTAGTGGCGAATTAGCGGAGAGATTTGGGGAGGATATCAGCAGCAGAGCTCTGGATAAGCTTGAGACTGAGTTTGTGGAGGCTGATGGTAAGAGAGCGGGCAAACGAGCGTTGGGACAGTTGAGCTGATAAGATGGATGAGGATTTCCGAAGGTGAGCTGTTGCTGGGTGGAGTTGGACAATTGTTGGAGGTAGTTGTGGGCCCCAATAAGGACACGAAGGTTGAAAACGGTCTGGTTCAGCCTCACGTTTGTCAGGACTGAGGTCAGTGGCTAGGAATGAAAAGGTATCAAAACAATAGCTTCAATCTTCCCACTGTCTAACTGGTGGACATACTTGCTGTAGCCACCTAAATTGGCCAGCTCCCGATTTAAAATGGCGAATGGCAAAGGCTGATGGGAAAGTCAGCCAACATAGACAGAAACCAGCGGCTGCAGGTTTGCTGTGTATTTACCTCTGCAAAGGCCAGACAACATCGATACCAGCGACCATCAGCACAACAATGTAGCAGCCATCTGCATACTGATGAGCAATCCCTGGGAACAATAAGTAACATTTTGGACACACAAAGCAAAGCCAGACTCCTCGGCGCCAGCAGGAGCCAACACAAAGGAGGTGAACGAGCACCTCAAGACCGCCCATCGATCAGGGAATCGCTCCAGTATTGGAGAAATCGAACCAAGCGATTGGGACAAAGTCCAATCACTTGGGACCAGGTACAGGGTCCGTCCCAAAAGGCTTCCCTGGGGACTATAAGAGTTAAGCCCCAAGTTCAAATCGCTCTGTTCACCTCTTTGTCCTGCCCGGGTCACCCAGCAACACGAACCAACATTGACCGTGACCGGTGCAGTGACCGCTGACAGAAGTAAGTCTTAATTCAACGCTCGCTACGAGATAGGCGCTCCTAGCTACCAATCCGTACCAACTTTGAATCCCACAGACTCAGAACCCGAACGAAAGGCCATTTGTTTCCCTGACCTGGTGGGCCAGTCCGAAGTTAAGTATAGGCCTGTTAGTTGTAGAAGTAGCTTAGACGTAGAATTTGTGCATGAGCAGCGATTACTGTGTATAATAAATGTGCTTTGATTTGAATCTTACTAATCGGTGTATTAGGTTATTGATCATTACTCGGACTTGAACCTCGTGGCGGTATCACAAAGATACCTGGCGACTCGAGAGCAAAGGTAATAAAACAGAGCAATTGAACCAAGGAAAAGTTAGCAACATTGCTCATGCAGTTTTAAATGTTCAACAGGAAACGTGACAAATCAGGGGCAAGTGGAGGGGTTAAGATAAGTGATGGAGACTGAGCTGACTTCATCTACCCACCTGGACTCCCTTGGTTAATAAAATGATCCACCAAGCTCAGATTTAAAATTATTCACTAAGCTGTCATCAAATGAATGCTTGCAAAAAGTATAAAAACTGGCAAGTCATGCTACAGTTGTACAGAACCTTGGTACGGCCACATTTGGAATATTGCGCACAATTCTGGTCGCCACACTACCAGAAGGATGTGGAAGCTTTGGAGAGGGTGCAGAGAAGGTTTACCAGGATGTTGCCAAGTCTGGAGGGTGTTAGCTCTGTGGAGAGGCTGAATAGACTCGGACTGTTTTCATTAGAATGACGGAGGTTGAGGGGTGACCTGAGAGAGGTCCACAAGATTATGAGGGGCATGGACAGAGTGGATGGGCAGCACTCTTTCCCAGGGTGGAGGGTCAGTCACCAGGGGGCAGAGGTTTAAGGTCCGTGGGACAAAGTTTAGAGGAGATGTGCGAGGCAGGTTTTTTACACAGAGGGTGGTGAGTGCCTGGAACCCGTTGCCAGGGGAGGTTGTGGAAACAGATATATTAACAGGATTCAAAATACATTTTGACAAACACACGGACAGGATGGGGATAGAGGGATACGGCACAAGGAAGTGCTGAGGGATTTGGCCAAGGGTGGTATCGTAACTGGGCTGGGCTTGGAGGGCCGAAGGGCCTGTTCCTGGGCTGTATTGTTCTTTGTACAGCATTTCATGGCGAATTCCACAATTCCTTTGCGTCCCCCTCCCCGCCGCTGCCCGACACTCCCAACATGTGGAAGATTCTCTCTCAATCCAATCGCGCCTCAAACTTCAATACTCTGGGGAATACAAGCCTAGTTTACCTCTCTACATAATCCAACCCTTGGGGCACTGGTAACATTCTGATGAATCAGTGATGCATTCCTTCCCAGGCCAATATATCCTTGCGAAGATGTTATACCCTGAATTATATCGAGCATTTCAGATATAATACAGGGTGCATCCTCACCATATATATTCCATCCTTCCAGCTATTATAAAGTCAAACATTCCATTAGGGCAGCACGGTAGCACAGTGGTTAGCACAATTGCTTCACAGCTCCAGGGTCCCAGGTTCGATTCCCCGCTGGGTCACTGTCTGTGCGGAGTCTGCACGTTCTCCCCGTGTGTGCCTGGGTTTCCTCCGGGTGCTCCGGTTTCCTCCCACAGTCCAAAGATGTGCAGGTTAGGTGGATTGGCCATGATAAATTGCCCTTATTGTCCAAAATTGCCCTTAGTGTTGGGTGGGGTTACTGGGTTACGGGGATAGGGTGGAGGTGTGGGCTTGGGTAGGGTGCTCTTTCCAAGAGTTGGTGCAGACTCGATGGGCCGAATGGCCTCCTTCTGCACTGTAAATTCTATGATTAGCCTGAGTAGTTTTATACCTGGCCACAACCTTTTAATCCCAGGTCTTGTACAAAACCTGCCATGTAAAGGGTTGTACTCCTGAATTTATCCGAGACATTGCACGGTACGCGTGCAGTAATGAGAAAGCCCATTAGCCCACCCTACCCTTTCTTTAACTGAGCGATTGGTCACCCCTCCCAATAACTCCTCTTTGGCTTAGCGGCTCACGTATTCTGATTGCGCCTGTGCTGCCTACGCACGATCTTGGGCAACAGCAATTACCAATGAATTATTACTACAGAAGCCTGTCAAACACTAAGGGAGAGAGAATTGATGCTTGATGCTTTGCCTCTGAGATGCAAGTCCCACGAAAGTGGCAGGAGAACAGGCTCCACCTGGCAGAAGGTGGCAACAAGCCCAGCCAAGGAAGACCGAGAGAAGTACACTGAAGGGGCACAATCAAGAGTGGGATACCACCTGGGCCGGAGTGAAAGAGATGGGAATGGGCGAGGGGGTGGTGGAAGCATCTTGTAATCCCTAGGTGGCAGAGTGGATAGCACCACAGTGCCAGGGACCTGGGTTGAATTCCAACCTTGGGTGACTGTATTTGCACGTTCTCCCCGTGTGTGCATGGGTTTCCTCCGGGTGCTCCGGCTTCCTCCCACATTCCAAAGATGTGCCGGTTAGGCAGATTGGACATGCTAAATTGCCCCTTAGTATCCAATGATGGGTATTTTAGGTGGGGTTATAGGGTTACAGGGATAGGGCGGGGTGTGGGTCTTAGGCTGCTCGACCAGAGGGTCGGTGCAGACCCTGCTTCTGCAGTGTAGGAGTTGTATGTTTCTAAGACGAGATGAAGGCCTTTATCTGTGCTTCAATCCTGTGATTCTAGGTAGCGAATTCCCCTTTAATTCTGGCCTGCCTTCGCTCACACACCTCTGGAAATGGTCACAAGTAGTGGCTGACAGCGTTGGTGGGCTTACTTCCCTACCTGCAAGTCCTCCCACCCCCCACCTCTTCGCCCAACACCGCCCTCCCCACCCTCCCAATCCCCACTGCCCCAAAGATCACAAATTGTTATGTAAAATGCTGAAGCAATAAGTTCAATGTGCACATGGTTGGCTGTTCGTGGCCAGCAGTGAGTGAACGGCACACACAGTCCACGCGGTTTCCACTCTGGGGTCTACATTAAACAGATCTGCAAAACAGAGCAGGGGCTCTGGAATCGGTGTGAACGGCGCCAACACACACACCCTCAATAAGATTGGATCCTTGCAGCATTGTGGGTAACAGATGACAAACTTATCAGCCAGGATAGAATGGCGGAGCAGACTCGATGGGCCGAATGGCCGAGAACATAGAACAGTCCAGCACAGTATAGGCCCGATGGCCCACCATGTTGTGCTGACCATTTATCCTAATCCAAGATCAACCTAACCTCCACCCCTTCAATTCACTGCTGTCCATGTGCCTGTCCAAGAGTCGCTTAAATGTCCCGAATGACTCTGACTCCACCACCTCTGCTGGCAGTGCATTCCTCACACCCACCACTCTCTGTGTAAAGAACCTCTGACATCTCCCCTATACCTTCCTCCAATCACCTTCAAATGATGTCCCCTCATGACAGCCATTTCCACCCTGGGGAAAAGTCTCTGGCTATCCACTCTATCCATGCCTCTCATCATCAAAAAGGTTAACTTGAGTTCATAAAATACACATTGTTTTGTTTTAAAAAATACTTTTCCATTTCTGCTGTCCCACACCTGTAGAGTGAGCCGTGTGCTCCCCATACCACAATCTAGTAAACGTTGTGGGTCAGGTGAACTCCATGATACACTTTGGGGTTCTCGAAACCCTGGCCCATACAGTACATAGATCCTCAAAGTTGCCACCCAGGTTGATAGGGTTGTTAAGAAGGCGTTTGGTGTGTTGGCTTTCATTAACAGGGGGATTGAGTTTCAGAGTCGCGAGGTACTCTAGGGAGATCACACTTGGAATATTTTGGAATACCTCTCTGCCTTCTTTGCTCCAGTGAGAAAAGCCCTAGCCCTAGCCGATTGAGGGGAGATAGATATAGGACAGATGTCAGAGGTAGGTTCTTTACTCAGAGAGTAGTAAGGGTGTGGAATGCGCTGCCTGCAACAGTAGTGGACTCGCCAACATTAAGGACATTCAAATGGTCATTGGATAGACATATGGACGATAAGGGAATAGTGTAGATGGGCTTTAGAGTGGTTTCACAGGTCGGCGCAACATCGAGGGCCGAAGGGCCTGTACTGCGCTGTAATGTTCGATGTTCTCCCTCAACCTTTCTTCATAAGACATGCCCTCCATACCAGGCAGCATCCTGGTAAATCTCCTCTGCACCCTCTCCAAAGCATCCACATCCTTTCTCTAATGAGGCAATCAGAACTGGACACAATATTCCAAGTGTGGTCTAACCAGGGTTTTATAAAGCTGCAGCAAAACCTCGCGGCTCTACTCAATCCCCCTGTTAATGAAAGCCAACACACCATACGCCTTCTTAACAACCCTATCAACCTGGGTGGCAACTTTGAGGATCTATGTACTGTTATGGGTCAGGGTTTCGAGAACCCCAAAGTGTATCATGGAGTTCACCTGACCCACGACTTTTACTAGATTGTGGTATGGGGAGCACACGGCCCACTCTACAGGTGTGGGACAGCAGAAATGGAAAAGTATTTTTTAAAGCAAAACAATGTTTATTCTATGAACTCAAGTTAACCTTTTCAAAACATACAGTGAACATCTTAGCAACCATCAATTCAAATACAACCCCCAAAGACTACAACACTAAGTAATCCTTTAAGCTTTCCTTTTAACATCCATACGACTTCAAAACAAAACCTTTACCAGAAGCACATCAGGTTAAAGTCACCACTGAAAACATTTATAATTCTGAATTCACCAAATGCTCAAGAGATAATCTTTTGATGGCAGAGAGAACAGCAGTACACCTGCTTGGTCTGGCTTCAGCTCCAACACTGAAAACGAAACTAAAACACACCCTGCAGCAAACAGCCTAAAATGAAAGTAACAAGCTGACAGACAGCCCAACTCCGCCCACTCTCTGACATCACTGCAGTAGTAAAACCCATTTCTTAAAGGTACTCTCACTACAGATATTTATATGCACACCCATTTCTTAAAGGCATTCTCACATGACATTACGTGGACCCCAAGATCCCTAATTCTGCTCCTTTTCTTATGAACTTACGGAAGCCAGAGTCTGAATCTGTTTAGCTGTTTAGCACAGGGCTAAATCGCTGGCTTTGAAAGCAGACCAAGGCAAGCCAGCAGCGCGGGTTCAGCGCGAGAGGCAAAGAAAGATGGGATTAAGAGACTTAAAAATTGTTGGTTTTAAAGATGTTTATTTAAATTATATTTTTTTAAACCACTTAGGGATGATCCATCAGTGCTGGCCGAGCCAGTCGCTCACATTTCATGAAGGAAAAAACAAAATCAACTCCAATTAAATTGCGAAGGACTCTACCCTCACATCATCAGTACCGGGAGGGTTGGGCAGTAATCAGACTCATCACACACCATTAACAATCGAATCACACTTCAGTGGACAATCCCAAGCTTTTTCCAGTGTGGTTACTGTCTTTTGTCATTTGGAATTGCAAGGCCATACTGTGAGGGGAGTGCCTCAGCAGACAGACAGCCATCTCCAGGTGTCCACCTTGAACACTGCATGTACAGCTGCCAAAAGTGATGTGACGGATGTTGAAAAGCTGTAAACTCCGGGCCACGAGTAAACACAGGAAGAGCTGAGTCGACACGAGAAGCGGCAAACGCAGCAGGCGACAGCGCCACCTTGTGCAGGGAACGTGCACATTGGCCCACAGCCCAAGGCAGCTTTATACCGCTAAAACTGAGCTGAGAACAGCAACGGCAGCACGCACCCCCCAAACCCCCCTCAGCCTGCCCAACAACCCCCCTCCCCGGACCCCCTCAACCTGTCCAAAACCCATCCCCGCCCAGACCCCCTCAACCTGTCCAAAACCCATCCACACCCCCACCCAGACCCCCTCAACCTGTCCAAAACCCATCCCCACCCCCACCCAGACCCCCTCAACCTGTCCAAAACCCATCCCCACCCAGACCCCCTCAACCTGCCCAACAACCCCCCTCCCCGGACCCCCTCAACCTGTCCAAAACCCATCCCCACCCCCGCCCAGACCCCCTCAACCTGTCCAAAACCCATCCCCACCCCCACCCCCACCCAGACCCCCTCAACCTGTCCAAAACCCATCCCCACCCCCGCCCAGACCCCCTCAACCTGTCCAAAACCCATCCCCACCCAGACCCCCTCAACCTGTCCAAAACCCATCCCCACCCAGACCCCCTCAACCTGTCCAAAACCCATCCCCACCCCCGCCCAGACCCCCTCAACCTGTCCAAAACCCATCCCCACCCCCGCCCAGACCCCCTCAACCTGTCCAAAACCCATCCCCACCCCCAAAACCTGTCCAAAACCCACCCCCACCCAGACCCCCTCAACCTGTCCAAAACCCATCCCCACCCCCACCCAGACCCCCTCAACCTGTCCAAAACCCATCCCCACCCAGACCCCCTCAACCTGTCCAAAACCCATCCCCACCCCCACCCAGACCCCCTCAACCTGTCCAAAACCCATCCCCACCCAGACCCCCTCAACCTGTCCAAAACCCATCCCCACCCCCACCCAGACCCCCTCAACCTGTCCAAAATCCATCCCCACCCCCGCCCAGACCCCCTCAACCTGTCCAAAACCCATCCCCACCCCCACCCAGAACCCCTCAACCTGTCCAAAACCCACCCCCACCCAGACCCCCTCAACCTGTCCAAAACCCATCCCCACCCCCGTCCAGACCCCCTCAACCTGTCCAAAACCCATCCCCACCCCCGCCCAGACCCCCTCAACCTGTCCAAAACCCACCCCCACCCAGACCCCCTCAACCTGTCCAAAACCCATCCCCACCCAGACCCCCTCAACCTGTCCAAAACCCATCCCCACCCAGACCCCCTCAACCTGTCCAAAACCCATCCCACCCCCACCCAGACCCCCTCAACCTGCCCAACAACCCCCACTCCCCGGATCCCCCCAACCTGCCCAACAGCTCCACCTCCCCGGACCCCCTCAACCTGCCCAACAACCCCCACCCAGACCCCTCAACCTGTCCAAAACCCATCCCCACCCCCCAAACTCCCCCAACTAGTCCGAAACCCATCCCCCCCTCCCTGGACTCCCTCAACCAGCCCAAACCCCCCCTCCCCCGGACCGCCTCAACCTGTCCAAAACCCACCTCATCCCACCAACACCTGCCCCCCCAATCACCCCCTAACCCCCAATCACTCCTACCCCCCAATTACCCCCTACCCCCCAAACACCCCTATCCCCCCAAACACACCCCTATCCCCCCAACACCGCCTATCCCCCCAACACCCCCTATCCCCCAACACCCCCTATCCCCCCAACACCCCCTATCCCCCCAACACCCCCTATCCCCCCAACACCCCCTTTCCCCCCAACACCCCCTTTCCCCCCAACACCCCCTATCCCCCCAAACACACCTACCCCCAAAACACACCTACCCCCCCCAAACACCCCCTACCCCCCCAAACACACCTACATCCCCAATCACCCCCTGCCCTCCCAAACACACCTACCCCCCAAACACCCCCTACCCCCCAAACCCCCCCCCCCCCCAATCGCCCTGTTCTATCAGAATGGAAATGAATTGCGCACTCAGCTCACTGTTTTTCCCGACCGTCCTGTGTGTGAAAGGCTGCTGTACGATCTATACAATTCGGAGCATGTCGGAAAGGAATGCCCAATCAAGCGATTGGGAGAGGCTCAAACTCCTTTATAAACACAAAGTTTTCGTTCATGTCCACTCCACTGAATCTTTGACAACAGCAGATGGCTTGCAATTTACAGCAATGCCGGCAATTAGCGAATATTCAACCAAGCTGGCAAGGTGCTACGTTTTTGTAAAACTTAACAGTTTGCAGCTCGAGGCTACAAATTGAAATGCAGACCAGCTGGACGCTGCTGCCTTCGCCTCCCTGGGGAATTCATCTATTTCAGTCAAATTTCTATTTTTTTTTAAACAACAAACTGAATCCAGTTCCTACTGGGCACAAATCAACAAAACCCTCTGTCCCAGTTGCCGTTCCCGTTGAGCTGTTGTGAGGAAGACAGCAAACACAGGAATGAAGCGGACTGCTGCAGCCATCCAGCAGAGTCCAGGGAGACTCGACGCGGCTCCGAGTGGGCATCAGGCCTCTGGACCCATCAAGCTAATTGGCAACAAGGTTTAAGTTTAAAGCATACGTTTGCAAAGTGGGCAATTTGCAAAGAAATCCCCAGCTGTATGTAATGTCATGTGAGAGTACCTTTAAGAAATGGGTGTTAATCAGTGATGTCAGAGAGTGGGTGGAGCTGGACTCTCTGCTTTACTTTGTTTTTGAGCAGCCTGCTACAGAGTGAGGTTTTAGTTTTGTTTTCAGAGACAAGAGCTGCAGTGAAAGCCAGCAGTTGTGCATGGATCCCTCTACAAGCTAAAGAATGTTCATTTGGGTGATTTCAGGGCAGCACGGTAGCACAGTGGTTAGCACAATTGCTTCACAGCTCCAGGGTCCCAGGTTCGATTCTGGCTTGGGTCACTGTCTGTGCGGAGTCTGCACATCCTCCCCGTGTGTGCGTGGGTTTCCTCCGGGTGCTCCGGTTTCATCCCACAGTCCAAAGATGTGCAGGTTAGGTGGATTGGCCGTGATAAATTGCCCTTTGTGTCCAAAGTTGCCCTTCGTGTTGGGTGGGGTTACTGGGTTATGGGGATAGGGTGGAGGTGTGGGCTTGGGTAGGGTGCTCTTTCCAAGAGCCGGTGCAGACTAGATGGGCTGAATGGCCTCCTTCTGCACTGTAAATTCTATGATAATCTATGATAATAACTGCTCTCATTAGAGAATTTAAACCTGATCTCTGTGTTAAAAAGGATCTTTTGTCTTCTGGATGTTATTTGGAATTTATTAAGGGTTATCTGTAGAGTACGGTATTCTTTGGGGATTTATTGGTGTTGATAGTTGTTAAGATGTTTACTGTGGGTCTATAAAGTGTTAACTGGTTTCATAAATAAACATTGGTTCAATTTAAACGTACTGTAACCCTGAAAGGCAGGCCCGTGTGCTCCCCATAACCACAATAACTTCAAAGTTCAGGGTCATGGGAACTCCAAGAGACACTTTGGGGTTCTCTAAACGCTGGACCTTAACAGTAAGCAGGGTCAGATTTCTCTATTGGGCTCCTTCTCTCTGTTGTATGTTAGTTGTCACTTCCTGCAATAATGGGCCGCCTTCCTGTTGAGTCGCTTTTGGAAGCTCGGACTGGTGCCAGTGTCTGAAGGCAAAGTTTGAAAGGCCATCGGTGCCAAAGAATTCCTTCCCCTGCTCGAAGCCGTATGCCAGGCTGCAAGTACTTGATAAGCCTGCATTTATATGACAGCCTCGCCGTCTGAGCTCGAAAAGCAAAAGGGAGAAAGGCCGTTTGTAACACATCGTCACTTCTCCGTGGTAAAAAGCCAATTAAAACAGAACAGCCATTGTTGGTGATTTTACTCTTTGCCAGCAGCAATGCTGCTCGATGTTCTCATTACAAGGAGAAGCCATAGAACCCCGACAGGACAGGAGACCATTCAGCCCATCGAGTCTGCACCGACCCCTGTGAAAGAGCCCCCCATTTAAGTCCCACACCCCACCCTATCCCTGTAACCCCACCTAACCTGCACATCTTTAGACACTAAGGGGCAATTTATCACGGCCAATCCGCCTAACCTGCCCATCTTTGGCCTGTGGGAGGAAACCGGAGCACCCGGAGGAAACCCCCGCAGACACGGGGAGGACGTGCAGACTCCGCACAGACAGTCGGCAGAAGCCGGAATCGAACCCGGGTCCGTGGCGCCATGTTAACCACAGTGCCACCCTGCCACGCGCAGGGCTGGGCGCTTCCTTCTCCAACATCAAGGAGAGTTTGCAAACAGAAATATTTTACTGTGGGCAGGAATTTTGAATAATTGTTGCCATGGTTGCCAATTTTGCATCAGCAATCCTGTGTGCGGGCAACTGCCTCAAAAGTTGTAGGTAAGGAGTTTGTATAAATGCATGCTGGTGATCAAAGCATGAATGCTTTGATCACCAGCATGCATTTATACAAACTCCTTACATAGGGAGAAGTGTTTCCACTGGCGGGTGAAAGCAGAACTAGGGGGCATAGCCTCAAAATAAGGGGAAGTAGATTTAGGACTGAGTTTAGGAGGAACTTCTTCACCTAAAGGGTTGTGAATCTATGGAATTCCTTGCTCAGTGAAGCAGTAGAGGCTCCTTCATTAAATGTGTTTAAGATAAAGATAGATAGTTTTTTGAAGAATAAAGGGATTAAGGGTTATGGTGTTCGGGCCGGAAAGTGGAGCTGAGTCCACAAAAGATCAGCCATGGTCTCATTGAATGGCGGAGCAGGCTCGAGGGGCCAGATGGCCTACTCCTGCTCCTAGTTCTTATGTTCTTATGTTCTAATGAGCTGGGTGGGGTGCAATTAAAGTAGGCAACAAGCTGAGGAGGAGATAGTGGGAATTGTAAATAAAAGCTTGGGGCGCAGCGGTTAGCACTGCTCCCTCACGGCGCAGAGGTCCCAGGTTCGATCCAGGCCGCGGGTCACTGTCCGTGTGGAGTTTGCACATTCTCCCAGTGTCTGCCAGGGTTTCACCCCCACAACCCAAAGATGTGCAGGGTAGGTGGATTGGCCACGCTAAATTGCCCCTTAATTGGAAAACAATAATTGGATGCCCTGAAGTTAATTTACAAAAAGTGATTGAAAAGCTTGATCACGGGTGGGGGTTTATGGTGCAGGGGTTGAAGGTGGCGGGTTCCAACCAGCTGCAGAGGTGGCCAGCGATGGCAGGTGTATGCGGAAGGAGCTAGAATAAGTGGAATGTGACAGGAGCAGTATAGAGGGAGGAGCCAAGCTCTGCAGAAGAATGAGGCCATGGTGTGACTTGTAAATGAGATTGAGAAGTTGAGATAGTGATGAGCTGGGAATCAACAGAACTCAGCGACTACAGGAGATGTCGAGTGAGCCGGACTTGGTAGAACACGGAGCAGCTTTGAATGAGTTTTACGGGCCATAAACGCTGACACGACAGCTGTCACATCTGGAGGGGGCAAAGGGTGGAGGTGAGAGTCCCAGCTGAAGGTGGACCCAGGCAGTCAGCGCGATGGAGGATGGAACAAAGATGAGTTGGAAACTCGGCTCCAGGCTGAAGAGGATGGTGCAGGCCCCAAATAAGCGGCTGCTGTAAACGGTGCAGCGAGTGGGGAACAAAGGCGATGCTTCAGTCTTCACATCAGTGAAGAGGGCGAATTTAGGAGCATCGACTGCAAGAAATGGTTCAGCTGACAGGAGCCATCAAAACCTGAAGAGAAATCCACACAAAAGAGCACGGGAGTTAGCACTGCTGCCTCCCAGCTCCAGGGCTCTGGGTTCAATTCCAGCCTCGGGGGACTGTCTGTGTGAACAGCCTGACGACACCAGGTTAAAGTTCAACAGGCTTGCTCGGAATCACTAGCTTTCGGACCGCAGCTCCTTCCTCAGGCGAGTCACCTGAGGAAGGAGCTGCGCTCCGAAAGCCAGTGATTCCAAATAAACCTGTTGGACTTTAACCTGGTGTTGTCAGACTTCTTACTGTGCTCACCCCAGACCAACGCCGCCATCTCCACATCATGTCTGTGCGGAGTCTGCACGTTCTCCCTGTGTGTGCGTGGGTTTCCTCCGGGTGCTCCGGTTTCCTCCCACAGTCCGAAGATGTGCAGGTTAGGTGAATTGGCCATGATAAATTGCCCTTAGTGTCCAGGGATGTACAAGTTAGCGAGTTATGGGGTTACGGGCGAGTGGGTGCTCATTCAGAGGGTCGGTGCAGATTTGATGGGCCGAATGGCCCGCTTCTGCACTCTCTGGTTCGAAGAACAGCCACTGCACTTCAGAAGTTTACCGTCGTGATTCGCTTGGAGACAGATGCACTGGGACAAAGATAGACAGCAATTAGTATGTGGTAATAACATATTCTCACACTCGTACGAGGTGAGCCAAACTGGTTCCCTTGGATTGACTCCTGGACACCAGACTGATGCATTTCATCAGGTACAACACTGGTGGGATACTCATTCAGTCCACTTCAATCAAACAAAACCGTCCAGCAGCTCACACAAGGTCAATGTCAATTCACGGCACAGCAGACATCCCAGCTGTAACCTCTGGAGTGCTCCTATTTCCTATCTTCGTACGAGTGAAATGTGCTCATTAGCAATTCATTCCACAGTGCTAAAAAAGTTTTAAACAAGTCACAATCGAACCAACTGACAAGACCAGCAAAACTGCGGGCACTAAACCACACTCTGCCCGGACTGCGTCACCGCGATGCTGTCTGCGGGACTCTCTGCCCGGACTGCGTCACCGCGATACTGTCTGCGACACACTCTGTCCGGACTGCGTCACCGCGATGCTGTCTGCGGGACACTCTGCCCGGACTGCGTCACTGCGATGCTGTCTGCGACACACTCTGTCCGGACTGCGTCACCGCGATGCTGTCTGCGGGACACTCTGCCCGGACTGCGTCACCGCGATGCTGTCTGCGGGACACTCTGCCCGGACTGTGTCACTGCGATGCTGTCTGCGACACACTCTGCCCGGACTGCGTCACTGCGATGCTGTCTGCGGGACACTCTGCCCGGACTGCGTCACTGCGATGCTGTCTGCGGGACACTCTGCCCGGACTGCGTCACCGCGATGCTGTCTGCGGGACACTCTGCCCGGACTGCGTCACTGCGATGCTGTCTGTGGGACACTCTGCCCGGACTGCGTCACCGCGATGCTGTCTGCGACACACTCTGCCCGGACTGCGTCACCGCGATGCTGTCTGCGACACACTCTGCCCGGACTGCGTCACCGCGATGCTGTCTGCGGGACACTCTGCCCGGACTGCGTCACTGCGATGCTGTCTGCGGGACACTCTGCCCGGACTGCGTCACCGCGATGCTGTCTGCGGGACACTCTGCCCGGACTGTGTCACTGCGATGCTGTCTGCGGGACACTCTGCCCGGACTGCGTCACCGCGATGCTGTCTGCGACACACTCTGCCCGGACTGCGTCACCGCGATGCTGTCTGCGGGACACTCTGCCCGGACTGCGTCACCGCGATGCTGTCTGCGGGACACTCTGCCCGGACTGCGTCACTGCGATGCTGTCTGCGACACACTCTGCCCGGACTGCGTCACCGCGATGCTGTCTGCGGGACACTCTGCCCGGACTGCGTCACCGCGATGCTGTCTGCGACACACTCTGCCCGGACTGCGTCACCGCGATGCTGTCTGCGACACACTCTGCCCGGACTGCGTCACTGCGATGCTGTCTGCGACACACTCTGTCCGGACTGCGTCACTGCGATGCTGTCTGCGGGACACTCTGTCCGGACTGCGTCACTGCGATGCTGTCTGCGGGACACTCTGCCCGGACTGCGTCACTGCGATGCTGTCTGCGGGACACTCTGCCCGGAATGCGTCACCGCGATGCTGTCTGCGGGACACTCTGCCCAGACTGCGTCACTGCGATGCTGTCTGCGACACACTCTGCCCGGACTGAGTCACCGCGATGCTGTCTGCGACACACTCTGCCCGGACTGCGTCACTGCGATGCTGTCTGCGGGACACTCTGCCCGGACTGCGTCACCGCGATGCTGTCTGCGGGACACTCTGCCCGGACTGCGTCACTGCGATGCTGTCTGCGGGACACTCTGCCCGGACTGCGTCACTGCGATGCTGTCTGCGGGACACTCTGCCCGGACTGCGTCACCGCGATGCTGTCTGCGGGACACTCTGCCCGGACTGCGTCACTGCGATGCTGTCTGCGGGACACTCTGCCCGGACTGCGTCATTGCGATGCTGTCTGCGACACACTCTGCCCGGACTGCGTCACTGCGCTGCTGTCTGCGGGACACTCTGCCCGGACTGCGTCACTGCGATGCTGTCTGCGACACACTCTGCCCGGACTGCGTCACCGCGATGCTGTCTGCGGGACACTCTGCCCGGACTGCGTCACTGCGATGCTATCTGCGGGACACTCTGCCCGGACTGCGTCACTGCGATGCTGTCTGCGACACACTCTGCCCGGACTGCGTCACTGCGATGCTGTCTGCGGGACACTCTGCCCGGACTGCGTCACTGCGATGCTGTCTGCGGGACACTCTGCCCGGACTGCGTCACTGCGATGCTGTCTGCGGGACACTCTGCCCGGACTGCGTCACTGCGATGCTGTCTGCGGGACACTCTGCCCGGACTGCGTCACTGCGATGCTGTCTGCGGGACACTCTGCCCGGACTGCGTCACTGCGATGCTGTCTGCGGGACACTCTGCCCGGACTGCGTCACCGCGATGCTGTCTGCGACACACTCTGCCCGGACTGCGTCACCGCGATGCTGTCTGCGGGACACTCTGCCCGGACTGTGTCACTGCGATGCTGTCTGCGGGACACTCTGCCCGGACTGCGTCACCGCGATGCTGTCTGCGGGACACTCTGCCTGGACTGCGTCACTGCGATGCTGTCTGCGGGACACTCTGCCCGGACTGCGTCACTGCGATGCTGTCTGCGACACACTCTGCCCGGACTGCGTCACTGCGATGCTGTCTGTGGGACACTCTGCCCGGACTGCGTCACTGCGATGCTGTCTGCGACAAACTCTGCCCGGACTGCGTCACCGCGATGCTGTCTGCGGGACACTCTGCCCGGACTGCGTCACCGCGATGCTGTCTGCGGGACACTCTGCCCGGACTGCGTCACCGCGATGCTGTCTGCGACACTCTCTGTCCGGACTGCGTCACTGCGATGCTGTCTGCGACACACTCTGCCCGGACTGCGTCACTGCGATGCTGTCTGCGGGACTCTCTGTCCGGACTGCGTCACTGCGATGCTGTCTGCGGGACTCTCTGTCCGGACTGCGTCACTGCGATGCTGTCTGCGACACACTCTGCCCGGACTGCGTCACCGCGATGCTGTCTGCGGGACACTCTGCCCGGACTGCGTCACCGCGATGCTGTCTGCGGGACACTCTGTCCGGACTGCGTCACTGCGATGCTGTCTGCGGGACACTCTGCCCGGACTGCGTCACTGCGATGCTGTCTGCGGGACACTCTGCCCGGACTGCGTCACTGCGATGCTGTCTGCGGGACACTCTGCCCGGACTGCGTCACTGCGATGCTGTCTGCGACACACTCTGCCCGGACTGAGTCACCGCGATGCTGTCTGCGGGACACTCTGCCCGGACTGCGTCACTGCGATGCTGTCTGCGACACACTCTGTCCGGACTGCGTCACTGCGATGCTGTCTGCGACACACTCTGTCCGGACTGCGTCACTGCGATGCTGTCTGCGGGACACTCTGCCCGGACTGCGTCACCGCGATGCTGTCTGCGGGACACTCTGCCCGGACTGCGTCACTGCGATGCTGTCTGCGGGACACTCTGCCCGGACTGCGTCACTGCGATGCTGTCTGCGACACACTCTGCCCGGACTGCGTCACTGCGATGCTGTCTGCGACACACTCTGTCCGGACTGCGTCACCGCGATGCTGTCTGCGGGACACTCTGCCCGGACTGCGTCACCGCGATGCTGTCTGCGACACACTCTGTCCGGACTGCGTCACTGCGATGCTGTCTGCGGGACACACTGCCCGGACTGCGTCACCGCGATGCTGTCTGCGGGACACTCTGCCCGGACTGCGTCACCGCGATGCTGTCTGCCGGACACTCTGCCCGGACTGCGTCACTGCGATGCTGTCTGCGGGACACTCTGCCCGGAATGCGTCACCGCGATGCTGTCTGCGACACACTCTGCCCGGACTGCGTCACCGCGATGCTGTCTGCGGGACACTCTGCCCGGACTGCGTCACCGCGATGCTGTCTGCGGGACACTCTGCCCGGACTGCGTCACCGTGATGCTGTCTGCGGGACACTCTGCCCGGACTGCGTCACTGCAATGCTGTCTGCAGGACACTCTGCCCGGACTGCGTCACCGCGATGCTGTCTGCGACACACTCTGCCCGGACTGCGTCACTGCGATGCTGTCTGCGGGACACTCTGCCCGGACTGTGTCACTGCGATGCTGTCTGCGACACACTCTGCCCGGACTGCGTCACTGCGATGCTGTCTGCGGGACTCTCTGCCCGGACTGCGTCACTGCGATGCTGTCTGCAGGACACTCTGCCCGGACTGAGTCACCCCGATGCTGTCTGTGGGACACTCTGCCCGGACTGCGTCACCGCAATGCTGTCTGCGACACACTCTGCCCGGACTGTGTCACTGCGATGCTGTCTGCGGGACACTCTGCCCGGACTGCGTCACCGCGATGCTGTCTGCGACACACTCTGCCCGGACTGCGTCACCGCGATGCTGTCTGCGGGACACTCTGCCCGGACTGCGTCACTGCGATGCTGTCTGCGACACACTCTGCCCGGACTGCGTCACCGCGATGCTGTCTGCGGGACACTCTGCCCGGACTGCGTTACCGCGATGCTGTCTGCGACACACTCTGCCCGGACTGCGTCACCGCGATGCTGTCTGCGACACACTCTGTCCGGACTGCGTCACCGCGATGCTGTCTGCGACACACTCTGCCCGGACTGCGTCACCGCGATGCTGTCTGCGGGACACTCTGCCCGGACTGCGTTACCGCGATGCTGTCTGCGGGACACTCTGCCCGGACTGCGTCACTGCGATGCTGTCTGCGGGACACTCTGCCCGGACTGCGTCACCGCGATGCTGTCTGCGACACACTCTGCCCGGACTGCGTCACCGCGATGCTGTCTGTGGGACACTCTGCCCGGACTGCGTCACTGCGATGCTGTCTGCGGGACACTCTGCCCGGACTGCGTCACTGCGATGCTGTCTGCGACACACTCTGCCCGGACTGCGTCACTGCGATGCTGTCTGTGGGACACTCTGCCCGGAATGCGTCACTGCGATGCTGTCTGCGACACACTCTGCCCGGACTGCGTCACTGCGATGCTGTCTGCGGGACACTCTGCCCGGACTGCGTCACCGCGATGCTGTCTGCGGGACACTCTGCCCGGACTGCGTCACTGCGATGCTGTCTGCGACACACTCTGCCCGGACTGCGTTACCGCGATGCTGTCTGCGGGACACTCTGCCCGGACTGCGTCACTGCGATGCTGTCTGCGGGACACTCTGCCCGGACTGCGTCACTGCGATGCTGTCTGCGACACACTCTGCCCGGACTGCGTTACCGCGATGCTGTCTGCGGGACACTCTGCCCGGACTGAGTCACTGCGATGCTGTCTGCGGGACACTCTGCCCGGACTGCGTCACTGCGATGCTGTCTGCGACACACTCTGCCCGGACTGCGTCACCGCGATGCTGTCTGCGACACACTCTGCCCGGACTGCGTCACCGCGATGCTGTCTGCGGGACACTCTGCCCGGACTGCGTCACCGCGATGCTGTCTGCGGGACACTCTGCCCGGACTGCGTCACCGCGATGCTGTCTGCGGGACACTCTGCCCGGACTGCGTCACCGCGATGCTGTCTGCGGGACACTCTGCCTGGACTGCGTCACCGCGATGCTGTCTGCGACACACTCTGCCCGGACTGCGTCACAGCGATGCTGTCTGCGACACTCTCTGCCCGGACTGCGTCACTGCGATGCTGTCTGCGGGACACTCTGTCCGGACTGCGTCACTGCGATGCTGTCTGCGGGACACTCTGCCCGGACTGCGTCACTGCGATGCTGTCTGCGACACACTCTGCCCGGACTGTGTCACTGCGATGCTGTCTGCGGGACACTCTGCCCGGACTGCGTCACCGCGATGCTGTCTGCGGGACACTCTGCCCGGACTGCGTCACCGCGATGCTGTCTGCGACACACTCTGCCCGGACTGCGTCACCGCGATGCTGTCTGCGGGACACTCTGCCCGGACTGCGTCACTGCGATGCTGTCTGCGACACACTCTGCCCGGACTGCGTCACCGCGATGCTGTCTGCGGGACTCTCTGCCCGGACTGCGTCACCGCGATGCTGTCTGCGACACACTCTGCCCGGACTGCGTCACCGCGATGCTGTCTGCGGGACACTCTGTCCGGACTGCGTCACTGCGATGCTGTCTGCGACACTCTCTGCCCGGACTGCGTCACTGCGATGCTGTCTGCGGGACACTCTGTCCGGACTGCGTCACTGCGATGCTGTCTGCGACACACTCTGCCCGGACTGCGTCACCGCGATGCTGTCTGCGGGACACTCTGCCCGGACTGCGTCACTGCGATGCTGTCTGCGACACACTCTGCCCGGACTGAGTCACCGTGATGCTGTCTGCGGGACACTCTGCCCGGACTGTGTCACTGCGATGCTGTCTGCGGGACACTCTGTCCGGACTGAGTCACCGCGATGCTGTCTGCGGGACACTCTGCCCGGACTGCGTCACTGCGATGCTGTCTGCGACACACTCTGTCCGGACTGAGTCACCGCGATGCTGTCTGCGACACACTCTGCCCGGACTGCGTCACCGCGATGCTGTCTGCGGTACACTCTGCCCGGACTGCGTCACTGCGATGCTGTCTGCGACACACTCTGCCCGGACTGCGTCACCGCGATGCTGTCTGCGACACACTCTGCCCGGACAGCGTCACTGCGATGCTGTCTGCGACACACTCTGCCCGGACTGCGTCACTGCGATGCTGTCTGCGGGACACTCTGCCCGGACTGCGTCACCGCGATGCTGTCTGCGACACACTCTGCCCGGACTGCGTCACCGCGATGCTGTCTGCGACACACTCTGCCCGGACTGCGTCACCGCGATGCTGTCTGCGGGACTCTCTTCCCGGACTGCGTCACTGCGATGCTGTCTGCGACACACTCTGCCCGGACTGCGTCACTGCGATGCTGTCTGCGGGACACTCTGCCCGGAATGCATCACTGCGATGCTGTCTGCGACACACTCTGCCCGGACTGCGTCACTGCGATGCTGTCTGCGGGACACTCTGCCCGGACTGCGTCACTGCGATGCTGTCTGCGACACACTCTGTCCGGACTGGGTCACCGCGATGCTGTCTGCGACACACTCTGCCCGGACTGCGTCACTGCGATGCTGTCTGCGACACACTCTGTCCGGACTGCGTCACCGCGATGCTGTCTGCGGGACACTCTGCCCGGACTGCGTCACTGCGATGCTGTCTGCGGGACACTCTGCCCGGACTGCGTCACTGCGATGCTGTCTGCGGGACACTCTGCCCGGACTGCGTCACTGCGATGCTGTCTGCGGGACACTCTGCCCGGACTGCGTCACCGCGATGCTGTCTGCGACACACTCTGCCCGGACTGCGTCACCGCGATGCTGTCTGCGGGACTCTCTGCCCGGACTGCGTCACTGCGATGCTGTCTGCGACACACTCTGCCCGGACTGCGTCACTGCGATGCTGTCTGCGGGACACTCTGCCCGGAATGCGTCACTGCGATGCTGTCTGCGACACACTCTGCCCGGACTGCGTCACTGCGATGCTGTCTGCGGGACACTCTGCCCGGACTGCGTCACTGCGATGCTGTCTGCGACACACTCTGTCCGGACTGGGTCACCGCGATGCTGTCTGCGACACACTCTGCCCGGACTGCGTCACTGCGATGCTGTCTGCGACACACTCTGTCCGGACTGCGTCACCGCGATGCTGTCTGCGGGACACTCTGCCCGGACTGCGTCACTGCGATGCTGTCTGCGGGACACTCTGCCCGGACTGCGTCACTGCGATGCTGTCTGCGGGACACTCTGCCCGGACTGCGTCACTGCGATGCTGTCTGCGGGACACTCTGCCCGGACTGCGTCACTGCGATGCTGTCTGCGACACACTCTGCCCGGACTGCGTCACTATGATGCTGTCTGCGGGACACTCTGCCCGGACTGCGTCACCGCGATGCTGTCTGCGGGACACTCTGCCCGGACTGCGTCACTGCGATGCTGTCTGCGGGACTCTCTGCCCGGACTGCGTCACCGCGATGCTGTCTGCGGGACACTCTGCCCGGACTGCGTCACCGCGATGCTGTCTGCGGGACACTCTGCCCGGACTGCGTCACTGCGATGCTGTCTGCGACACACTCTGCCCGGACTGCGTCACCGCGATGCTGTCTGCGGGACACTCTGCCCGGACTGCGTCACTGCGATGCTGTCTGCGGGACACTCTGCCCGGAATGCGTCACCGCGATGCTGTCTGCGACACACTCTGCCCGGACTGCGTCACCGCGATGCTGTCTGCGGGACACTCTGCCCGGACTGCGTCACCGCGATGCTGTCTGCGGGACACTCTGCCCGGACTGCGTCACTGCGATGCTGTCTGCGACACACTCTGCCCGGACTGCGTCACCGCGATGCTGTCTGCGACACACTCTGCCCGGACAGCGTCACTGCGATGCTGTCTGCGACACACTCTGCCCGGACTGCGTCACTGCGATGCTGTCTGCGGGACACTCTGCCCGGACTGCGTCACCGCGATGCTGTCTGCGACACACTCTGCCCGGACTGCGTCACCGCGATGCTGTCTGCGGGACACTCTGCCCGGACTGCGTCACCGCGATGCTGTCTGCGACACACTCTGCCCGGACTGCGTCACCGCGATGCTGTCTGCGGGACTCTCTGCCCGGACTGCGTCACTGCGATGCTGTCTGCGACACACTCTGCCCGGACTGCGTCACTGCGATGCTGTCTGCGACACACTCTGCCCGGACTGCGTCACTGCGATGCTGTCTGCGACACACTCTGCCCGGACTGCGTCACTGCGATGCTGTCTGCGGGACACTCTGCCCGGACTGCGTCACTGCGATGCTGTCTGCGACACACTCTGTCCGGACTGGGTCACCGCGATGCTGTCTGCGACACACTCTGCCCGGACTGCGTCACTGCGATGCTGTCTGCGACACACTCTGTCCGGACTGCGTCACCGCGATGCTGTCTGCGACACACTCTGCCCGGACTGCGTCACCGCGATGCTGTCTGCGGGACTCTCTGTCCGGACTGCGTCACCGCGATGCTGTCTGTGGGACACTCTGCCCGGACTGCGTCACTGCGATGCTGTCTGCGACACACTCTGCCCGGACTGCGTCACCGCGATGCTGTCTGCGACACACTCTGCCCGTACTGCGTCACTATGATGCTGTCTGCGGGACACTCTGCCCGGACTGCGTCACCGCGATGCTGTCTGCGACACACTCTGCCCGGACTGCGTCACCGCGATGCTGTCTGCGACACACTCTGCCCGGACTGCGTCACTGCGATGCTGTCTGTGGGACACTCTGCCCGGACTGCGTCACTGCGATGCTGTCTGCGACACACTCTGCCCGGACTGCGTCACCGCGATGCTGTCTGCGGGACACTCTGTCCGGACTGCGTCACTGCGATGCTGTCTGCGGGACACTCTGCCCGGACTGCGTCACCGCGATACTGTCTGCGACACACACTGTCCGGACTGCGTCACTGCGATGCTGTCTGCGACACACTCTGCCCGGACTGCGTCACTATGATGCTGTCTGCGGGACACTCTGCCCGGACTGCGTCACCGCGATGCTGTCTGCGACACACTCTGCCCGGACTGCGTCACCGCGATGCTGTCTGCGGGACACTCTGCCCGGACTGCGTCACTGCGATGCTGTCTGCGGGACACTCTGCCCGGACTGCGTCACTGCGATGCTGTCTGCGGGACACTCTGCCCGGACTGCGTCACTGCGATGCTGTCTGCGGGACACTCTGCCCGGACTGCGTCACTGCGATGCTGTCTGCGACACACTCTGCCCGGACTGCGTCACTACGATGCTGTCTGCGGGACACTCTGCCCGGACTGCGTCACCGCGATGCTGTCTGCGGGACACTCTGCCCGGACTGCGTCACTGCGATGCTGTCTGCGGGACTCTCTGCCCGGACTGCGTCACCGCGATGCTGTCTGCGGGACACTCTGCCCGGACTGCGTCACCGCGATGCTGTCTGCGGGACACTCTGCCCGGACTGCGTCACTGCGATGCTGTCTGCGACACACTCTGCCCGGACTGCGTCACCGCGATGCTGTCTGCGGGACACTCTGCCCGGACTGCGTCACTGCGATGCTGTCTGCGGGACACTCTGCCCGGAATGCGTCACCGCGATGCTGTCTGCGGGACACTCTGCCCGGACTGCGTCACTGCGATGCTGTCTGCGGGACACTCTGTCCGGACTGCGTCACTGCGATGCTGTCTGCGGGACACTCTGACCGGACTGCGTCACCGCGATGCTGTCTGCGACACACTCTGCCCGGACTGCGTCACCGCGATGCTGTCTGCGGGACACTCTGTCCGGACTGCGTCACTGCGATGCTGTCTGCGGGACACTCTGCCCGGACTGCGTCACCGCGATGCTGTCTGCGGGACACTCTGCCCGGACTGCGTCACCGCGATGCTGTCTGCGGGACACTCTGCCCGGACTGTGTCACTGCGATGCTGTCTGCGACACACTCTGCCCGGACTGCGTCACCGCGATGCTGTCTGCGGGACACTCTGTCCGGACTGCGTCACCGCGATGCTGTCTGCGGGACACTCTGCCCGGACTGCGTCACTGCGATGCTGTCTGCGGGACACTCTGCCCGGACTGCATCACTGCGATGCTGTCTGCGACACACTCTGCCCGGACTGCGTCACTGCGATGCTGTCTGCGGGACTCTCTGCCCGGACTGAGTCACCGCGATGCTGTCTGCGGGACACTCTGCCCGGACTGCGTCACTGCGATGCTGTCTGCGACACACTCTGCCCGGACTGCGTCACTGCGATGCTGTCTGCGGGACACACTCTGCCCGGACTGCGTCACTGCGATGCTGTCTGCGGGACACTCTGCCCGGACTGCGTCACCGCGATGCTGTCTGCGGGACACTCTGCCCGGACTGCGTCACCGCGATGCTGTCTGCGGGACACTCTGCCCGGACTGCGTCACTGCGATGCTGTCTGCGGGACACTCTGCCCGGACTGCGTCACTGCGATGCTGTCTGCGACACACTCTGCCCGGACTGCGTCACTGCGATGCTGTCTGCGACACACTCTGCCCGGACTGCGTCACCGCGATGCTGTCTGCGGGACACTCTGTCCGGACTGCGTCACCGCGATGCTGTCTGCGACACACTCTGCCCGGACTGCGTCACTGCGATGCTGTCTGCGGGACACTCTGCCCGGACTGCGTCACTGCGATGCTGTCTGTGGGACACTCTGCCCGGACTGCGTCACTGCGATGCTGTCTGCGACACACTCTGCCCGGACTGCGTCACTGCGATGCTGTCTGCGGGACTCTCTGCCCGGACTGTGTCACCGCGATGCTGTCTGCGGGACACTCTGTCCGGACTGCGTCACTGCGATGCTGTCTGCGGGACACTCTGCCCGGAATGCGTCACCGCGATGCTGTCTGCGACACACTCTGCCCGGACTGCGTCACTGCGATGCTGTCTGCGACACACTCTGTCCGGACTGCGTCACCGCGATGCTGTCTGCGACACACTCTGCCCGGACTGCGTCACCGCGATGCTGTCTGCGGGACTCTCTGTCCGGACTGCGTCACCGCGATGCTGTCTGTGGGACACTCTGCCCGGACTGCGTCACTGCGATGCTGCCTGCGACACACTCTGCCCGGACTGCGTCACCGCGATGCTGTCTGCGACACACTCTGCCCGTACTGCGTCACTATGATGCTGTCTGCGGGACACTCTGCCCGGACTGCGTCACCGCGATGCTGTCTGCGACACACTCTGCCCGGACTGCGTCACCGCGATGCTGTCTGCGACACACTCTGCCCGGACTGCGTCACTGCGATGCTGTCTGTGGGACACTCTGCCCGGACTGCGTCACTGCGATGCTGTCTGCGACACACTCTGCCCGGACTGCGTCACCGCGATGCTGTCTGCGGGACACTCTGTCCGGACTGCGTCACTGCGATGCTGTCTGCGGGACACTCTGCCCGGACTGCGTCACCGCGATACTGTCTGCGACACACACTGTCCGGACTGCGTCACTGCGATGCTGTCTGCGACACACTCTGCCCGGACTGCGTCACTATGATGCTGTCTGCGGGACACTCTGCCCGGACTGCGTCACCGCGATGCTGTCTGCGACACACTCTGCCCGGACTGCGTCACCGCGATGCTGTCTGCGGGACACTCTGCCCGGACTGCGTCACTGCGATGCTGTCTGCGGGACACTCTGCCCGGACTGCGTCACTGCGATGCTGTCTGCGGGACACTCTGCCCGGACTGCGTCACTGCGATGCTGTCTGCGGGACACTCTGCCCGGACTGCGTCACTGCGATGCTGTCTGCGACACACTCTGCCCGGACTGCGTCACTACGATGCTGTCTGCGGGACACTCTGCCCGGACTGCGTCACCGCGATGCTGTCTGCGGGACACTCTGCCCGGACTGCGTCACTGCGATGCTGTCTGCGGGACTCTCTGCCCGGACTGCGTCACCGCGATGCTGTCTGCGGGACACTCTGCCCGGACTGCGTCACCGCGATGCTGTCTGCGGGACACTCTGCCCGGACTGCGTCACTGCGATGCTGTCTGCGACACACTCTGCCCGGACTGCGTCACCGCGATGCTGTCTGCGGGACACTCTGCCCGGACTGCGTCACTGCGATGCTGTCTGCGGGACACTCTGCCCGGAATGCGTCACCGCGATGCTGTCTGCGGGACACTCTGCCCGGACTGCGTCACTGCGATGCTGTCTGCGGGACACTCTGTCCGGACTGCGTCACTGCGATGCTGTCTGCGGGACACTCTGACCGGACTGCGTCACCGCGATGCTGTCTGCGACACACTCTGCCCGGACTGCGTCACCGCGATGCTGTCTGCGGGACACTCTGTCCGGACTGCGTCACTGCGATGCTGTCTGCGGGACACTCTGCCCGGACTGCGTCACCGCGATGCTGTCTGCGGGACACTCTGCCCGGACTGCGTCACCGCGATGCTGTCTGCGGGACACTCTGCCCGGACTGTGTCACTGCGATGCTGTCTGCGACACACTCTGCCCGGACTGCGTCACCGCGATGCTGTCTGCGGGACACTCTGTCCGGACTGCGTCACCGCGATGCTGTCTGCGGGACACTCTGCCCGGACTGCGTCACTGCAATGCTGTCTGCGGGACACTCTGCCCGGACTGCATCACTGCGATGCTGTCTGCGACACACTCTGCCCGGACTGCGTCACTGCGATGCTGTCTGCGGGACTCTCTGCCCGGACTGAGTCACCGCGATGCTGTCTGCGGGACACTCTGCCCGGACTGCGTCACTGCGATGCTGTCTGCGACACACTCTGCCCGGACTGCGTCACTGCGATGCTGTCTGCGGGACACACTCTGCCCGGACTGCGTCACTGCGATGCTGTCTGCGGGACACTCTGCCCGGACTGCGTCACCGCGATGCTGTCTGCGGGACACTCTGCCCGGACTGCGTCACCGCGATGCTGTCTGCGGGACACTCTGCCCGGACTGCGTCACTGCGATGCTGTCTGCGGGACACTCTGCCCGGACTGCGTCACTGCGATGCTGTCTGCGACACACTCTGCCCGGACTGCGTCACTGCGATGCTGTCTGCGACACACTCTGCCCGGACTGCGTCACCGCGATGCTGTCTGCGGGACACTCTGTCCGGACTGCGTCACCGCGATGCTGTCTGCGACACACTCTGCCCGGACTGCGTCACTGCGATGCTGTCTGCGGGACACTCTGCCCGGACTGCGTCACTGCGATGCTGTCTGTGGGACACTCTGCCCGGACTGCGTCACTGCGATGCTGTCTGCGACACACTCTGCCCGGACTGCGTCACTGCGATGCTGTCTGCGGGACTCTCTGCCCGGACTGTGTCACCGCGATGCTGTCTGCGGGACACTCTGTCCGGACTGCGTCACTGCGATGCTGTCTGCGGGACACTCTGCCCGGAATGCGTCACCGCGATGCTGTCTGCGGGACACTCTGCCCGGACTGTGTCACCGCGATGCTGTCTGCGGGACACTCTGCCCGGACTGCGTCACCGCGATGCTGTCTGCGACACACTCTGCCCGGACTGAGTCACCGCGATGCTGTCTGCGGGACACTCTGTCCGGACTGCGTCACTGCGATGCTGTCTGCGGGACACTCTGCCCGGAATGCGTCACCGCGATGCTGTCTGCGGGACACTCTGTCCGGACTGCGTCACCACGATGCTGTCTGCGGGACACTCTGCCCGGACTGAGTCACTGCGATGCTGTCTGCGACACACTCTGTCCGGACTGCGTCACCGCGATGCTGTCTGCGGGACACTCTGTCCGGACTGCGTCACCACGATGCTGTCTGCGGGACACTCTGCCCGGACTGAGTCACTGCGATGCTGTCTGCGACACACTCTGCCCGGACTGCGTCACTGCGATGCTGTCTGCGGGACACTCTGCCCGGACTGCGTCACTGCGATGCTGTCTGTGGGACCTCTGCCCGGACTGTGTCACCGCGATGCTGTCTGCGGGACACTCTGTCCGGACTGCGTCACCACGATGCTGTCTGCGGGACACTCTGCCCGGACTGAGTCACTGCGATGCTAGTCTGCGACACTCTCTGCCCGGACTGCGTCACCGCGATGCTGTCTGCGACACACTCTGCCCGGACTGCGTCACTGCGATGCTGTCTGCGACACACTCTGCCCGGACTGCGTCACCGCGATGCTGTCTGCGGGACACTCTGCCCGGACTGCGTCACCGCGATGCTGTCTGCGACACACTCTGCCCGGACTGCGTCACTGCGATGCTGTCTGCGGGACACTCTGTCCGGACTGCGTCACTGCGATGCTGTCTGCGGGACACTCTGCCCGGACTGCGTCACTGCGATGCTGTCTGCGACACACTCTGCCCGGACTGTGTCACTGCGATGCTGTCTGCGGGACACTCTGCCCGGACTGCGTCACCGCGATGCTGTCTGCGGGACACTCTGCCCGGACTGCGTCACCGCGATGCTGTCTGCGACACACTCTGCCCGGACTGCGTCACCGCGATGCTGTCTGCGGGACACTCTGCCCGGACTGCGTCACTGCGATGCTGTCTGCGACACACTCTGCCCGGACTGCGTCACCGCGATGCTGTCTGCGGGACTCTCTGCCCGGACTGCGTCACCGCGATGCTGTCTGCGACACACTCTGCCCGGACTGCGTCACCGCGATGCTGTCTGCGGGACACTCTGTCCGGACTGCGTCACTGCGATGCTGTCTGCGACACTCTCTGCCCGGACTGCGTCACTGCGATGCTGTCTGCGGGACACTCTGTCCGGACTGCGTCACTGCGATGCTGTCTGCGACACACTCTGCCCGGACTGCGTCACCGCGATGCTGTCTGCGGGACACTCTGCCCGGACTGCGTCACTGCGATGCTGTCTGCGACACACTCTGCCCGGACTGAGTCACCGTGATGCTGTCTGCGGGACACTCTGCCCGGACTGTGTCACTGCGATGCTGTCTGCGGGACACTCTGTCCGGACTGAGTCACCGCGATGCTGTCTGCGGGACACTCTGCCCGGACTGCGTCACTGCGATGCTGTCTGCGACACACTCTGTCCGGACTGAGTCACCGCGATGCTGTCTGCGACACACTCTGCCCGGACTGCGTCACCGCGATGCTGTCTGCGGTACACTCTGCCCGGACTGCGTCACTGCGATGCTGTCTGCGACACACTCTGCCCGGACTGCGTCACCGCGATGCTGTCTGCGACACACTCTGCCCGGACAGCGTCACTGCGATGCTGTCTGCGACACACTCTGCCCGGACTGCGTCACTGCGATGCTGTCTGCGACACACTCTGCCCGGACTGCGTCACCGCGATGCTGTCTGCGACACACTCTGCCCGGACTGCGTCACCGCGATGCTGTCTGCGACACACTCTGCCCGGACTGCGTCACCGCGATGCTGTCTGCGGGACTCTCTGCCCGGACTGCGTCACTGCGATGCTGTCTGCGACACACTCTGCCCGGACTGCGTCACTGCGATGCTGTCTGCGGGACACTCTGCCCGGAATGCGTCACTGCGATGCTGTCTGCGACACACTCTGCCCGGACTGCGTCACTGCGATGCTGTCTGCGGGACACTCTGCCCGGACTGCGTCACTGCGATGCTGTCTGCGACACACTCTGTCCGGACTGGGTCACCGCGATGCTGTCTGCGACACACTCTGCCCGGACTGCGTCACTGCGATGCTGTCTGCGACACACTCTGTCCGGACTGCGTCACCGCGATGCTGTCTGCGACACATTCTGCCCGGACTGTGTCGCCGCGATGCTGTCTGCGGGACTCTCTGTCCGGACTGCGTCACCGCGATGCTGTCTGTGGGACACTCTGCCCGGACTGCGTCACTGCGATGCTGTCTGCGACACACTCTGCCCGGACTGCGTCACCGCGATGCTGTCTGCGACACACTCTGCCCGTACTGCGTCACTATGATGCTGTCTGCGGGACACTCTGCCCGGACTGCGTCACCGCGATGCTGTCTGCGACACACTCTGCCCGGACTGCGTCACCGCGATGCTGTCTGCGACACACTCTGCCCGGACTGCGTCACTGCGATGCTGTCTGTGGGACACTCTGCCCGGACTGCGTCACTGCGATGCTGTCTGCGACACACTCTGCCCGGACTGCGTCACCGCGATGCTGTCTGCGGGACACTCTGTCCGGACTGCGTCACTGCGATGCTGTCTGCGGGACACTCTGCCCGGACTGCGTCACCGTGATACTGTCTGCGACACACTCTGTCCGGACTGCGTCACTGCGATGCTGTCTGCGACACACTCTGCCCGGACTGCGTCACTATGATGCTGTCTGCGGGACACTCTGCCCGGACTGCGTCACCGCGATGCTGTCTGCGACACACTCTGCCCGGACTGCGTCACCGCGATGCTGTCTGCGGGACACTCTGCCCGGACTGCGTCACTGCGATGCTGTCTGCGGGACACTCTGCCCGGACTGCGTCACTGCGATGCTGTCTGCGGGACACTCTGCCCGGACTGCGTCACTGCGATGCTGTCTGCGGGACACTCTGCCCGGACTGCGTCACTGCGATGCTGTCTGCGACACACTCTGCCCGGACTGCGTCACTATGATGCTGTCTGCGGATCACTCTGCCCGGACTGCGTCACCGCGATGCTGTCTGCGGGACACTCTGCCCGGACTGCGTCACTGCGATGCTGTCTGCGGGACTCTCTGCCCGGACTGCGTCACCGCGATGCTGTCTGCGGGACACTCTGCCCGGACTGCGTCACCGCGATGCTGTCTGCGGGACACTCTGCCCGGACTGCGTCACTGCGATGCTGTCTGCGACACACTCTGCCCGGACTGCGTCACCGCGATGCTGTCTGCGGGACACTCTGCCCGGACTGCGTCACTGCGATGCTGTCTGCGGGACACTCTGCCCGGAATGCGTCACCGCGATGCTGTCTGCGACACACTCTGCCCGGACTGCGTCACCGCGATGCTGTCTGCGGGACACTCTGCCCGGACTGCGTCACCGCGATGCTGTCTGCGGGACACTCTGCCCGGACTGCGTCACTGCGATGCTGTCTGCGACACACTCTGCCCGGACTGCGTCACCGCGATGCTGTCTGCGACACACTCTGCCCGGACAGCGTCACTGCGATGCTGTCTGCGACACACTCTGCCCGGACTGCGTCACTGCGATGCTGTCTGCGGGACACTCTGCCCGGACTGCGTCACCGCGATGCTGTCTGCGACACACTCTGCCCGGACTGCGTCACCGCGATGCTGTCTGCGGGACACTCTGCCCGGACTGCGTCACCGCGATGCTGTCTGCGACACACTCTGCCCGGACTGCGTCACCGCGATGCTGTCTGCGGGACTCTCTGCCCGGACTGCGTCACTGCGATGCTGTCTGCGACACACTCTGCCCGGACTGCGTCACTGCGATGCTGTCTGCGGGACACTCTGCCCGGACTGCGTCACTGCGATGCTGTCTGCGACACACTCTGCCCGGACTGCGTCACTGCGATGCTGTCTGCGGGACACTCTGCCCGGACTGCGTCACTGCGATGCTGTCTGCGGGACACTCTGTCCGGACTGGGTCACCGCGATGCTGTCTGCGACACACTCTGCCCGGACTGCGTCACTGCGATGCTGTCTGCGACACACTCTGTCCGGACTGCGTCACCGCGATGCTGTCTGCGACACACTCTGCCCGGACTGCGTCACCGCGATGCTGTCTGCGGGACTCTCTGTCCGGACTGCGTCACCGCGATGCTGTCTGTGGGACACTCTGCCCGGACTGCGTCACTGCGATGCTGTCTGCGACACACTCTGCCCGGACTGCGTCACCGCGATGCTGTCTGCGACACACTCTGCCCGTACTGCGTCACTATGATGCTGTCTGCGGGACACTCTGCCCGGACTGCGTCACCGCGATGCTGTCTGCGACACACTCTGCCCGGACTGCGTCACCGCGATGCTGTCTGCGACACACTCTGCCCGGACTGCGTCACTGCGATGCTGTCTGTGGGACACTCTGCCCGGACTGCGTCACTGCGATGCTGTCTGCGACACACTCTGCCCGGACTGCGTCACCGCGATGCTGTCTGCGGGACACTCTGTCCGGACTGCGTCACTGCGATGCTGTCTGCGGGACACTCTGCCCGGACTGCGTCACCGCGATACTGTCTGCGACACACACTGTCCGGACTGCGTCACTGCGATGCTGTCTGCGACACACTCTGCCCGGACTGCGTCACTATGATGCTGTCTGCGGGACACTCTGCCCGGACTGCGTCACCGCGATGCTGTCTGCGACACACTCTGCCCGGACTGCGTCACCGCGATGCTGTCTGCGGGACACTCTGCCCGGACTGCGTCACTGCGATGCTGTCTGCGGGACACTCTGCCCGGACTGCGTCACTGCGATGCTGTCTGCGACACACTCTGCCCGGACTGCGTCACCGCGATGCTGTCTGCGGGACACTCTGCCCGGACTGCGTCACTGCGATGCTGTCTGCGACACACTCTGCCCGGACTGAGTCACCGTGATGCTGTCTGCGGGACACTCTGCCCGGACTGTGTCACTGCGATGCTGTCTGCGGGACACTCTGTCCGGACTGAGTCACCGCGATGCTGTCTGCGGGACACTCTGCCCGGACTGCGTCACTGCGATGCTGTCTGCGACACACTCTGTCCGGACTGAGTCACCGCGATGCTGTCTGCGACACACTCTGCCCGGACTGCGTCACCGCGATGCTGTCTGCGGTACACTCTGCCCGGACTGCGTCACTGCGATGCTGTCTGCGACACACTCTGCCCGGACTGCGTCACCGCGATGCTGTCTGCGACACACTCTGCCCGGACAGCGTCACTGCGATGCTGTCTGCGACACACTCTGCCCGGACTGCGTCACTGCGATGCTGTCTGCGGGACACTCTGCCCGGACTGCGTCACCGCGATGCTGTCTGCGACACACTCTGCCCGGACTGCGTCACCGCGATGCTGTCTGCGACACACTCTGCCCGGACTGCGTCACCGCGATGCTGTCTGCGGGACTCTCTGCCCGGACTGCGTCACTGCGATGCTGTCTGCGACACACTCTGCCCGGACTGCGTCACTGCGATGCTGTCTGCGGGACACTCTGCCCGGAATGCGTCACTGCGATGCTGTCTGCGACACACTCTGCCCGGACTGCGTCACTGCGATGCTGTCTGCGGGACACTCTGCCCGGACTGCGTCACTGCGATGCTGTCTGCGACACACTCTGTCCGGACTGGGTCACCGCGATGCTGTCTGCGACACACTCTGCCCGGACTGCGTCACTGCGATGCTGTCTGCGACACACTCTGTCCGGACTGCGTCACCGCGATGCTGTCTGCGACACATTCTGCCCGGACTGTGTCGCCGCGATGCTGTCTGCGGGACTCTCTGTCCGGACTGCGTCACCGCGATGCTGTCTGTGGGACACTCTGCCCGGACTGCGTCACTGCGATGCTGTCTGCGACACACTCTGCCCGGACTGCGTCACCGCGATGCTGTCTGCGACACACTCTGCCCGTACTGCGTCACTATGATGCTGTCTGCGGGACACTCTGCCCGGACTGCGTCACCGCGATGCTGTCTGCGACACACTCTGCCCGGACTGCGTCACCGCGATGCTGTCTGCGACACACTCTGCCCGGACTGCGTCACTGCGATGCTGTCTGTGGGACACTCTGCCCGGACTGCGTCACTGCGATGCTGTCTGCGACACACTCTGCCCGGACTGCGTCACCGCGATGCTGTCTGCGGGACACTCTGTCCGGACTGCGTCACTGCGATGCTGTCTGCGGGACACTCTGCCCGGACTGCGTCACCGTGATACTGTCTGCGACACACTCTGTCCGGACTGCGTCACTGCGATGCTGTCTGCGACACACTCTGCCCGGACTGCGTCACTATGATGCTGTCTGCGGGACACTCTGCCCGGACTGCGTCACCGCGATGCTGTCTGCGACACACTCTGCCCGGACTGCGTCACCGCGATGCTGTCTGCGGGACACTCTGCCCGGACTGCGTCACTGCGATGCTGTCTGCGGGACACTCTGCCCGGACTGCGTCACTGCGATGCTGTCTGCGGGACACTCTGCCCGGACTGCGTCACTGCGATGCTGTCTGCGGGACACTCTGCCCGGACTGCGTCACTGCGATGCTGTCTGCGACACACTCTGCCCGGACTGCGTCACTATGATGCTGTCTGCGGATCACTCTGCCCGGACTGCGTCACCGCGATGCTGTCTGCGGGACACTCTGCCCGGACTGCGTCACTGCGATGCTGTCTGCGGGACTCTCTGCCCGGACTGCGTCACCGCGATGCTGTCTGCGGGACACTCTGCCCGGACTGCGTCACCGCGATGCTGTCTGCGGGACACTCTGCCCGGACTGCGTCACTGCGATGCTGTCTGCGACACACTCTGCCCGGACTGCGTCACCGCGATGCTGTCTGCGGGACACTCTGCCCGGACTGCGTCACTGCGATGCTGTCTGCGGGACACTCTGCCCGGAATGCGTCACCGCGATGCTGTCTGCGACACACTCTGCCCGGACTGCGTCACCGCGATGCTGTCTGCGGGACACTCTGCCCGGACTGCGTCACCGCGATGCTGTCTGCGGGACACTCTGCCCGGACTGCGTCACTGCGATGCTGTCTGCGACACACTCTGCCCGGACTGCGTCACCGCGATGCTGTCTGCGACACACTCTGCCCGGACAGCGTCACTGCGATGCTGTCTGCGACACACTCTGCCCGGACTGCGTCACTGCGATGCTGTCTGCGGGACACTCTGCCCGGACTGCGTCACCGCGATGCTGTCTGCGACACACTCTGCCCGGACTGCGTCACCGCGATGCTGTCTGCGGGACACTCTGCCCGGACTGCGTCACCGCGATGCTGTCTGCGACACACTCTGCCCGGACTGCGTCACCGCGATGCTGTCTGCGGGACTCTCTGCCCGGACTGCGTCACTGCGATGCTGTCTGCGACACACTCTGCCCGGACTGCGTCACTGCGATGCTGTCTGCGGGACACTCTGCCCGGACTGCGTCACTGCGATGCTGTCTGCGACACACTCTGCCCGGACTGCGTCACTGCGATGCTGTCTGCGGGACACTCTGCCCGGACTGCGTCACTGCGATGCTGTCTGCGGGACACTCTGTCCGGACTGGGTCACCGCGATGCTGTCTGCGACACACTCTGCCCGGACTGCGTCACTGCGATGCTGTCTGCGACACACTCTGTCCGGACTGCGTCACCGCGATGCTGTCTGCGACACACTCTGCCCGGACTGCGTCACCGCGATGCTGTCTGCGGGACTCTCTGTCCGGACTGCGTCACCGCGATGCTGTCTGTGGGACACTCTGCCCGGACTGCGTCACTGCGATGCTGTCTGCGACACACTCTGCCCGGACTGCGTCACCGCGATGCTGTCTGCGACACACTCTGCCCGTACTGCGTCACTATGATGCTGTCTGCGGGACACTCTGCCCGGACTGCGTCACCGCGATGCTGTCTGCGACACACTCTGCCCGGACTGCGTCACCGCGATGCTGTCTGCGACACACTCTGCCCGGACTGCGTCACTGCGATGCTGTCTGTGGGACACTCTGCCCGGACTGCGTCACTGCGATGCTGTCTGCGACACACTCTGCCCGGACTGCGTCACCGCGATGCTGTCTGCGGGACACTCTGTCCGGACTGCGTCACTGCGATGCTGTCTGCGGGACACTCTGCCCGGACTGCGTCACCGCGATACTGTCTGCGACACACACTGTCCGGACTGCGTCACTGCGATGCTGTCTGCGACACACTCTGCCCGGACTGCGTCACTATGATGCTGTCTGCGGGACACTCTGCCCGGACTGCGTCACCGCGATGCTGTCTGCGACACACTCTGCCCGGACTGCGTCACCGCGATGCTGTCTGCGGGACACTCTGCCCGGACTGCGTCACTGCGATGCTGTCTGCGGGACACTCTGCCCGGACTGCGTCACTGCGATGCTGTCTGCGGGACACTCTGCCCGGACTGCGTCACTGCGATGCTGTCTGCGGGACACTCTGCCCGGACTGCGTCACTGCGATGCTGTCTGCGACACACTCTGCCCGGACTGCGTCACTACGATGCTGTCTGCGGGACACTCTGCCCGGACTGCGTCACCGCGATGCTGTCTGCGGGACACTCTGCCCGGACTGCGTCACTGCGATGCTGTCTGCGGGACTCTCTGCCCGGACTGCGTCACCGCGATGCTGTCTGCGGGACACTCTGCCCGGACTGCGTCACCGCGATGCTGTCTGCGGGACACTCTGCCCGGACTGCGTCACTGCGATGCTGTCTGCGACACACTCTGCCCGGACTGCGTCACCGCGATGCTGTCTGCGGGACACTCTGCCCGGACTGCGTCACTGCGATGCTGTCTGCGGGACACTCTGCCCGGAATGCGTCACCGCGATGCTGTCTGCGGGACACTCTGCCCGGACTGCGTCACTGCGATGCTGTCTGCGGGACACTCTGTCCGGACTGCGTCACTGCGATGCTGTCTGCGGGACACTCTGACCGGACTGCGTCACCGCGATGCTGTCTGCGACACACTCTGCCCGGACTGCGTCACCGCGATGCTGTCTGCGGGACACTCTGTCCGGACTGCGTCACTGCGATGCTGTCTGCGGGACACTCTGCCCGGACTGCGTCACCGCGATGCTGTCTGCGGGACACTCTGCCCGGACTGCGTCACCGCGATGCTGTCTGCGGGACACTCTGCCCGGACTGTGTCACTGCGATGCTGTCTGCGACACACTCTGCCCGGACTGCGTCACCGCGATGCTGTCTGCGGGACACTCTGTCCGGACTGCGTCACCGCGATGCTGTCTGCGGGACACTCTGCCCGGACTGCGTCACTGCGATGCTGTCTGCGGGACACTCTGCCCGGACTGCATCACTGCGATGCTGTCTGCGACACACTCTGCCCGGACTGCGTCACTGCGATGCTGTCTGCGGGACTCTCTGCCCGGACTGAGTCACCGCGATGCTGTCTGCGGGACACTCTGCCCGGACTGCGTCACTGCGATGCTGTCTGCGGGACACTCTGCCCGGACTGCGTCACCGCGATGCTGTCTGCGGGACACTCTGCCCGGACTGCGTCACCGCGATGCTGTCTGCGGGACACTCTGCCCGGACTGCGTCACTGCGATGCTGTCTGCGGGACACTCTGCCCGGACTGCGTCACTGCGATGCTGTCTGCGACACACTCTGCCCGGACTGCGTCACTGCGATGCTGTCTGCGACACACTCTGCCCGGACTGCGTCACCGCGATGCTGTCTGCGGGACACTCTGTCCGGACTGCGTCACCGCGATGCTGTCTGCGACACACTCTGCCCGGACTGCGTCACTGCGATGCTGTCTGCGGGACACTCTGCCCGGACTGCGTCACTGCGATGCTGTCTGTGGGACACTCTGCCCGGACTGCGTCACTGCGATGCTGTCTGCGACACACTCTGCCCGGACTGCGTCACTGCGATGCTGTCTGCGGGACTCTCTGCCCGGACTGTGTCACCGCGATGCTGTCTGCGGGACACTCTGTCCGGACTGCGTCACTGCGATGCTGTCTGCGGGACACTCTGCCCGGAATGCGTCACCGCGATGCTGTCTGCGGGACACTCTGCCCGGACTGTGTCACCGCGATGCTGTCTGCGGGACACTCTGCCCGGACTGCGTCACCGCGATGCTGTCTGCGACACACTCTGCCCGGACTGAGTCACCGCGATGCTGTCTGCGGGACACTCTGTCCGGACTGCGTCACTGCGATGCTGTCTGCGGGACACTCTGCCCGGAATGCGTCACCGCGATGCTGTCTGCGGGACACTCTGTCCGGACTGCGTCACCACGATGCTGTCTGCGGGACACTCTGCCCGGACTGAGTCACTGCGATGCTGTCTGCGACACACTCTGTCCGGACTGCGTCACCGCGATGCTGTCTGCGGGACACTCTGTCCGGACTGCGTCACCACGATGCTGTCTGCGGGACACTCTGCCCGGACTGAGTCACTGCGATGCTGTCTGCGACACACTCTGCCCGGACTGCGTCACTGCGATGCTGTCTGCGGGACACTCTGCCCGGACTGCGTCACTGCGATGCTGTCTGTGGGACACTCTGCCCGGACTGTGTCACCGCGATGCTGTCTGCGGGACACTCTGTCCGGACTGCGTCACCACGATGCTGTCTGCGGGACACTCTGCCCGGACTGAGTCACTGCGATGCTAGTCTGCGACACTCTCTGCCCGGACTGCGTCACCGCGATGCTGTCTGCGACACACTCTGCCCGGACTGCGTCACTGCGATGCTGTCTGCGACACACTCTGCCCGGACTGCGTCACCGCGATGCTGTCTGCGGGACACTCTGCCCGGACTGCGTCACTGCGATGCTGTCTGCGACACACTCTGCCCGGACTGAGTCACCGTGATGCTGTCTGCGGGACACTCTGCCCGGACTGTGTCACTGCGATGCTGTCTGCGGGACACTCTGTCCGGACTGAGTCACCGCGATGCTGTCTGCGGGACACTCTGCCCGGACTGCGTCACTGCGATGCTGTCTGCGACACACTCTGTCCGGACTGAGTCACCGCGATGCTGTCTGCGACACACTCTGCCCGGACTGCGTCACCGCGATGCTGTCTGCGGTACACTCTGCCCGGACTGCGTCACTGCGATGCTGTCTGCGACACACTCTGCCCGGACTGCGTCACCGCGATGCTGTCTGCGACACACTCTGCCCGGACAGCGTCACTGCGATGCTGTCTGCGACACACTCTGCCCGGACTGCGTCACTGCGATGCTGTCTGCGGGACACTCTGCCCGGACTGCGTCACCGCGATGCTGTCTGCGACACACTCTGCCCGGACTGCGTCACCGCGATGCTGTCTGCGACACACTCTGCCCGGACTGCGTCACCGCGATGCTGTCTGCGGGACTCTCTGCCCGGACTGCGTCACTGCGATGCTGTCTGCGACACACTCTGCCCGGACTGCGTCACTGCGATGCTGTCTGCGGGACACTCTGCCCGGAATGCGTCACTGCGATGCTGTCTGCGACACACTCTGCCCGGACTGCGTCACTGCGATGCTGTCTGCGGGACACTCTGCCCGGACTGCGTCACTGCGATGCTGTCTGCGACACACTCTGTCCGGACTGGGTCACCGCGATGCTGTCTGCGACACACTCTGCCCGGACTGCGTCACTGCGATGCTGTCTGCGACACACTCTGTCCGGACTGCGTCACCGCGATGCTGTCTGCGACACATTCTGCCCGGACTGTGTCGCCGCGATGCTGTCTGCGGGACTCTCTGTCCGGACTGCGTCACCGCGATGCTGTCTGTGGGACACTCTGCCCGGACTGCGTCACTGCGATGCTGTCTGCGACACACTCTGCCCGGACTGCGTCACCGCGATGCTGTCTGCGACACACTCTGCCCGTACTGCGTCACTATGATGCTGTCTGCGGGACACTCTGCCCGGACTGCGTCACCGCGATGCTGTCTGCGACACACTCTGCCCGGACTGCGTCACCGCGATGCTGTCTGCGACACACTCTGCCCGGACTGCGTCACTGCGATGCTGTCTGTGGGACACTCTGCCCGGACTGCGTCACTGCGATGCTGTCTGCGACACACTCTGCCCGGACTGCGTCACCGCGATGCTGTCTGCGGGACACTCTGTCCGGACTGCGTCACTGCGATGCTGTCTGCGGGACACTCTGCCCGGACTGCGTCACCGTGATACTGTCTGCGACACACTCTGTCCGGACTGCGTCACTGCGATGCTGTCTGCGACACACTCTGCCCGGACTGCGTCACTATGATGCTGTCTGCGGGACACTCTGCCCGGACTGCGTCACCGCGATGCTGTCTGCGACACACTCTGCCCGGACTGCGTCACCGCGATGCTGTCTGCGGGACACTCTGCCCGGACTGCGTCACTGCGATGCTGTCTGCGGGACACTCTGCCCGGACTGCGTCACTGCGATGCTGTCTGCGGGACACTCTGCCCGGACTGCGTCACTGCGATGCTGTCTGCGGGACACTCTGCCCGGACTGCGTCACTGCGATGCTGTCTGCGACACACTCTGCCCGGACTGCGTCACTATGATGCTGTCTGCGGATCACTCTGCCCGGACTGCGTCACCGCGATGCTGTCTGCGGGACACTCTGCCCGGACTGCGTCACTGCGATGCTGTCTGCGGGACTCTCTGCCCGGACTGCGTCACCGCGATGCTGTCTGCGGGACACTCTGCCCGGACTGCGTCACCGCGATGCTGTCTGCGGGACACTCTGCCCGGACTGCGTCACTGCGATGCTGTCTGCGACACACTCTGCCCGGACTGCGTCACCGCGATGCTGTCTGCGGGACACTCTGCCCGGACTGCGTCACTGCGATGCTGTCTGCGGGACACTCTGCCCGGAATGCGTCACCGCGATGCTGTCTGCGACACACTCTGCCCGGACTGCGTCACCGCGATGCTGTCTGCGGGACACTCTGCCCGGACTGCGTCACCGCGATGCTGTCTGCGGGACACTCTGCCCGGACTGCGTCACTGCGATGCTGTCTGCGACACACTCTGCCCGGACTGCGTCACCGCGATGCTGTCTGCGACACACTCTGCCCGGACAGCGTCACTGCGATGCTGTCTGCGACACACTCTGCCCGGACTGCGTCACTGCGATGCTGTCTGCGGGACACTCTGCCCGGACTGCGTCACCGCGATGCTGTCTGCGACACACTCTGCCCGGACTGCGTCACCGCGATGCTGTCTGCGGGACACTCTGCCCGGACTGCGTCACCGCGATGCTGTCTGCGACACACTCTGCCCGGACTGCGTCACCGCGATGCTGTCTGCGGGACTCTCTGCCCGGACTGCGTCACTGCGATGCTGTCTGCGACACACTCTGCCCGGACTGCGTCACTGCGATGCTGTCTGCGGGACACTCTGCCCGGACTGCGTCACTGCGATGCTGTCTGCGACACACTCTGCCCGGACTGCGTCACTGCGATGCTGTCTGCGGGACACTCTGCCCGGACTGCGTCACTGCGATGCTGTCTGCGGGACACTCTGTCCGGACTGGGTCACCGCGATGCTGTCTGCGACACACTCTGCCCGGACTGCGTCACTGCGATGCTGTCTGCGACACACTCTGTCCGGACTGCGTCACCGCGATGCTGTCTGCGACACACTCTGCCCGGACTGCGTCACCGCGATGCTGTCTGCGGGACTCTCTGTCCGGACTGCGTCACCGCGATGCTGTCTGTGGGACACTCTGCCCGGACTGCGTCACTGCGATGCTGTCTGCGACACACTCTGCCCGGACTGCGTCACCGCGATGCTGTCTGCGACACACTCTGCCCGTACTGCGTCACTATGATGCTGTCTGCGGGACACTCTGCCCGGACTGCGTCACCGCGATGCTGTCTGCGACACACTCTGCCCGGACTGCGTCACCGCGATGCTGTCTGCGACACACTCTGCCCGGACTGCGTCACTGCGATGCTGTCTGTGGGACACTCTGCCCGGACTGCGTCACTGCGATGCTGTCTGCGACACACTCTGCCCGGACTGCGTCACCGCGATGCTGTCTGCGGGACACTCTGTCCGGACTGCGTCACTGCGATGCTGTCTGCGGGACACTCTGCCCGGACTGCGTCACCGCGATACTGTCTGCGACACACACTGTCCGGACTGCGTCACTGCGATGCTGTCTGCGACACACTCTGCCCGGACTGCGTCACTATGATGCTGTCTGCGGGACACTCTGCCCGGACTGCGTCACCGCGATGCTGTCTGCGACACACTCTGCCCGGACTGCGTCACCGCGATGCTGTCTGCGGGACACTCTGCCCGGACTGCGTCACTGCGATGCTGTCTGCGGGACACTCTGCCCGGACTGCGTCACTGCGATGCTGTCTGCGGGACACTCTGCCCGGACTGCGTCACTGCGATGCTGTCTGCGGGACACTCTGCCCGGACTGCGTCACTGCGATGCTGTCTGCGACACACTCTGCCCGGACTGCGTCACTACGATGCTGTCTGCGGGACACTCTGCCCGGACTGCGTCACCGCGATGCTGTCTGCGGGACACTCTGCCCGGACTGCGTCACTGCGATGCTGTCTGCGGGACTCTCTGCCCGGACTGCGTCACCGCGATGCTGTCTGCGGGACACTCTGCCCGGACTGCGTCACCGCGATGCTGTCTGCGGGACACTCTGCCCGGACTGCGTCACTGCGATGCTGTCTGCGACACACTCTGCCCGGACTGCGTCACCGCGATGCTGTCTGCGGGACACTCTGCCCGGACTGCGTCACTGCGATGCTGTCTGCGGGACACTCTGCCCGGAATGCGTCACCGCGATGCTGTCTGCGGGACACTCTGCCCGGACTGCGTCACTGCGATGCTGTCTGCGGGACACTCTGTCCGGACTGCGTCACTGCGATGCTGTCTGCGGGACACTCTGACCGGACTGCGTCACCGCGATGCTGTCTGCGACACACTCTGCCCGGACTGCGTCACCGCGATGCTGTCTGCGGGACACTCTGTCCGGACTGCGTCACTGCGATGCTGTCTGCGGGACACTCTGCCCGGACTGCGTCACCGCGATGCTGTCTGCGGGACACTCTGCCCGGACTGCGTCACCGCGATGCTGTCTGCGGGACACTCTGCCCGGACTGTGTCACTGCGATGCTGTCTGCGACACACTCTGCCCGGACTGCGTCACCGCGATGCTGTCTGCGGGACACTCTGTCCGGACTGCGTCACCGCGATGCTGTCTGCGGGACACTCTGCCCGGACTGCGTCACTGCGATGCTGTCTGCGGGACACTCTGCCCGGACTGCATCACTGCGATGCTGTCTGCGACACACTCTGCCCGGACTGCGTCACTGCGATGCTGTCTGCGGGACTCTCTGCCCGGACTGAGTCACCGCGATGCTGTCTGCGGGACACTCTGCCCGGACTGCGTCACTGCGATGCTGTCTGCGGGACACTCTGCCCGGACTGCGTCACCGCGATGCTGTCTGCGGGACACTCTGCCCGGACTGCGTCACCGCGATGCTGTCTGCGGGACACTCTGCCCGGACTGCGTCACTGCGATGCTGTCTGCGGGACACTCTGCCCGGACTGCGTCACTGCGATGCTGTCTGCGACACACTCTGCCCGGACTGCGTCACTGCGATGCTGTCTGCGACACACTCTGCCCGGACTGCGTCACCGCGATGCTGTCTGCGGGACACTCTGTCCGGACTGCGTCACCGCGATGCTGTCTGCGACACACTCTGCCCGGACTGCGTCACTGCGATGCTGTCTGCGGGACACTCTGCCCGGACTGCGTCACTGCGATGCTGTCTGTGGGACACTCTGCCCGGACTGCGTCACTGCGATGCTGTCTGCGACACACTCTGCCCGGACTGCGTCACTGCGATGCTGTCTGCGGGACTCTCTGCCCGGACTGTGTCACCGCGATGCTGTCTGCGGGACACTCTGTCCGGACTGCGTCACTGCGATGCTGTCTGCGGGACACTCTGCCCGGAATGCGTCACCGCGATGCTGTCTGCGGGACACTCTGCCCGGACTGTGTCACCGCGATGCTGTCTGCGGGACACTCTGCCCGGACTGCGTCACCGCGATGCTGTCTGCGACACACTCTGCCCGGACTGAGTCACCGCGATGCTGTCTGCGGGACACTCTGTCCGGACTGCGTCACTGCGATGCTGTCTGCGGGACACTCTGCCCGGAATGCGTCACCGCGATGCTGTCTGCGGGACACTCTGTCCGGACTGCGTCACCACGATGCTGTCTGCGGGACACTCTGCCCGGACTGAGTCACTGCGATGCTGTCTGCGACACACTCTGTCCGGACTGCGTCACCGCGATGCTGTCTGCGGGACACTCTGTCCGGACTGCGTCACCACGATGCTGTCTGCGGGACACTCTGCCCGGACTGAGTCACTGCGATGCTGTCTGCGACACACTCTGCCCGGACTGCGTCACTGCGATGCTGTCTGCGGGACACTCTGCCCGGACTGCGTCACTGCGATGCTGTCTGTGGGACACTCTGCCCGGACTGTGTCACCGCGATGCTGTCTGCGGGACACTCTGTCCGGACTGCGTCACCACGATGCTGTCTGCGGGACACTCTGCCCGGACTGAGTCACTGCGATGCTAGTCTGCGACACTCTCTGCCCGGACTGCGTCACCGCGATGCTGTCTGCGACACACTCTGCCCGGACTGCGTCACTGCGATGCTGTCTGCGACACACTCTGCCCGGACTGCGTCACCGCGATGCTGTCTGCGGGACACTCTGCCCGGACTGCGTCACCGCGATGCTGTCTGCGACACACTCTGCCCGGACTGCGTCACCGCGATGCTGTCTGCGGGACACTCTGCCCGGACTGCGTCACCGCGATGCTGTCTGCCGGACACTCTGCCCGGACTGCGTCACCGCGATGCTGTCTGCGGGACACTCTGCCCGGACTGCGTCACTGCGATGCTGTCTGCGGGACACTCTGCCCGGACTGCGTCACCGCGATGCTGTCTGCGGGACACTCTGTCCGGACTGCGTCACTGCGATGCTGTCTGCGACACACTCTGCCCGGACTGAGTCACCGCGATGCTGTCTGCGACACACTCTGCCCGGACTGCGTCACTGCGATGCTGTCTGCGGGACACTCTGCCCGGACTGCGTCACCGCGATGCTGTCTGCGACACACTCTGCCCGGACTGCGTCACTGCGATGCTGTCTGCAGGACACTCTGCCCGGACTGCGTCACCGCGATGCTGTCTGCGGGACACTCTGCCCGGACTGCGTCACTGCGATGCTGTCTGCGACACTCTCTGCCCGGACTGCGTCACTGCGATGCTGTCTGCGGGACACTCTGCCCGGACTGCGTCACTGCGATGCTGTCTGCGGGACACTCTGCCCGGACTGCGTCACTGCGATGCTGTCTGCGGGACACTCTGCCCGGACTGCGTCACCGCGATGCTGTCTGCGACACACTCTGCCCGGACTGCGTCACTGCGATGCTGTCTGCGACACACTCTGTTCGGACTGCGTCACCGCGATGCTGTCTGCGACACACTCTGCCCGGACTGCGTCACCGCGATGCTGTCTGAGACACACTCTGCCCGGACTGCGTCACTGCGATGCTGTCTGCGGGACACTCTGCCCGGACTGCGTCACTGCGATGCTGTCTGCGACACACTCTGCCCGGACTGCGTCACCGCGATGCTGTCTGCGACACACTCTGTCCGGACTGCGTCACTGCGATGCTGTCTGTGGGACACTCTGCCCGGACTGCGTCACCGCGATGCTGTCTGCGACACACTCTGCCCGGACTGCGTCACCGCGATGCTGTCTGCGACACACTCTGTCCGGACTGCGTCACTGCGATGCTGTCTGCGACACACTCTGCCCGGACTGCGTCACTGCGATGCTGTCTGCGGGACACTCTGCCCGGACTGCGTCACCGCGATGCTGTCTGCGACACACTCTGCCCGGACTGCGTCACTGCGATGCTGTCTGCGACACACTCTGCCCGGACTGCGTCACTGCGATGCTGTCTGCGACACACTCTGCCCGGACTGCGTCACTGCGATGCTGTCTGCGACACACTCTGCCCGGACTGCGTCACCGCGATGCTGTCTGCGACACTCTCTGCCCGGACTGCGTCACTGCGATGCTGTCTGCGGGACACACTGCCCGGACTGCGTCACCGCGATGCTGTCTGCGACACACTCTGCCCGGACTGCGTCACTGCGATGCTGTCTGCGGGACACTCTGCCCGGACTGCGTCACCGCGATGCTGTCTGCGGGACACTCTGCCCGGACTGCGTCACTGCGATGCTGTCTGCGACACACTCGCTGCCCGGACTGCGTCACCGCGATGCTGTCTGCGACACTCGCTGCCCGGACTGCGTCACTGCGATGCTGTCTGCGACACACTCTGCCCGGACTGCGTCACTGCGATGCTGTCTGCGGGACACTCTGTCCGGACTGCGTCACCGCGATGCTGTCTGCGACACACTCTGCCCGGACTGCGTCACCGCGATGCTGTCTGCGGGACACTCTGTCCGGACTGCGTCACTGCGATGCTGTCTGCGGGACACTCTGCCCGGACTGCGTCACCGCGATGCTGTCTGCGACACTCGCTGCCCGGACTGCGTCACCGCGATGCTGTCTGCGACACTCGCTGCCCGGACTGCGTCACTGCGATGCTGTCTGCGACACTCTCTGCCCGGACTGCGTCACCGCGATGCTGTCTGCGACACACTCTGCCCGGACTGCGTCACCGCGATGCTGTCTGCGGGACACTCTGCCCGGACTGCGTCACCGCGATGCTGTCTGCGGGACACTCTGCCCGGACTGCGTCACTGCGATGCTGTCTGCGGGACACTCTGCCCGGACTGTGTCACTGCGATGCTGTCTGCGGGACACTCTGCCCGGTCTGTGCCACTGCGATGCTGTCTGCGGGACACTCTGCCCGGACTGCGTCACCGCGATGCTGTCTGCGACACACTCTGTCCGGACTGAGTCACCGCGATGCTGTCTGCGACACACTCTGCCCGGACTGAGTCACCGCGATGCTGTCTGCGGGACACTCTGCCCGGACTGCGTCACTGCGATGCTGTCTGCGGGACACTCTGCCCGGACTGCGTCACTGCGATGCTGTCTGCGACACACTCTGCCCGGACTGCGTCACCGCGATGCTGTCTGCGACACTCTCTGCCCGGACTGCGTCACTGCAATGCTGTCTGCGGGACACTCTGCCCGGACTGCGTCACCGCGATGCTGTCTGTGGGACACTCTGCCCGGACTGAGTCACCGCGATGCTGTCTGCGGGACACTCTGCCCGGACTGCGTCACTGCGATGCTGTCTGCGACGCACTCTGCCCGGACTGAGTCACCGCGATGCTGTCTGTGGGACACTCTGCCCGGACTGAGTCACCGCGATGCTGTCTGCGACACACTCTGCCCGGACTGCGTCACCGCGATGCTGTCTGCGGGACACTCTGTCCGGACTGCGTCACTGCGATGCTGTCTGCGGGACACTCTGCCCGGACTGCGTCACCGCGATGCTGTCTGCGGGACACTCTGCCCGGACTGCGTCACCGCGATGCTGTCTGCGGGACACTCTGCCCGGACTGTGTCACTGCGATGCTGTCTGCGACACACTCTGCCCGGACTGCGTCACCGCGATGCTGTCTGCGGGACACTCTGTCCGGACTGCGTCACCGCGATGCTGTCTGCGGGACACTCTGCCCGGACTGCGTCACTGCGATGCTGTCTGCGGGACACTCTGCCCGGACTGCATCACTGCGATGCTGTCTGCGACACACTCTGCCCGGACTGCGTCACTGCGATGCTGTCTGCGGGACTCTCTGCCCGGACTGAGTCACCGCGATGCTGTCTGCGGGACACTCTGCCCGGACTGCGTCACTGCGATGCTGTCTGCGGGACACTCTGCCCGGACTGCGTCACCGCGATGCTGTCTGCGGGACACTCTGCCCGGACTGCGTCACCGCGATGCTGTCTGCGGGACACTCTGCCCGGACTGCGTCACCGCGATGCTGTCTGCGGGACACTCTGCCCGGACTGCGTCACCGCGATGCTGTCTGCGGGACACTCTGCCCGGACTGTGTCACTGCGATGCTGTCTGCGACACACTCTGCCCGGACTGCGTCACCGCGATGCTGTCTGCGGGACACTCTGTCCGGACTGCGTCACCGCGATGCTGTCTGCGGGACACTCTGCCCGGACTGCGTCACTGCGATGCTGTCTGCGGGACACTCTGCCCGGACTGCATCACTGCGATGCTGTCTGCGACACACTCTGCCCGGACTGCGTCACTGCGATGCTGTCTGCGGGACTCTCTGCCCGGACTGAGTCACCGCGATGCTGTCTGCGGGACACTCTGCCCGGACTGCGTCACTGCGATGCTGTCTGCGGGACACTCTGCCCGGACTGCGTCACCGCGATGCTGTCTGCGGGACACTCTGCCCGGACTGCGTCACCGCGATGCTGTCTGCGGGACACTCTGCCCGGACTGCGTCACTGCGATGCTGTCTGCGGGACACTCTGCCCGGACTGCGTCACTGCGATGCTGTCTGCGACACACTCTGCCCGGACTGCGTCACTGCGATGCTGTCTGCGACACACTCTGCCCGGACTGCGTCACCGCGATGCTGTCTGCGGGACACTCTGTCCGGACTGCGTCACCGCGATGCTGTCTGCGACACACTCTGCCCGGACTGCGTCACTGCGATGCTGTCTGCGGGACACTCTGCCCGGACTGCGTCACTGCGATGCTGTCTGTGGGACACTCTGCCCGGACTGCGTCACTGCGATGCTGTCTGCGACACACTCTGCCCGGACTGCGTCACTGCGATGCTGTCTGCGGGACTCTCTGCCCGGACTGTGTCACCGCGATGCTGTCTGCGGGACACTCTGTCCGGACTGCGTCACTGCGATGCTGTCTGCGGGACACTCTGCCCGGAATGCGTCACCGCGATGCTGTCTGCGGGACACTCTGCCCGGACTGTGTCACCGCGATGCTGTCTGCGGGACACTCTGCCCGGACTGCGTCACCGCGATGCTGTCTGCGACACACTCTGCCCGGACTGAGTCACCGCGATGCTGTCTGCGGGACACTCTGTCCGGACTGCGTCACTGCGATGCTGTCTGCGGGACACTCTGCCCGGAATGCGTCACCGCGATGCTGTCTGCGGGACACTCTGTCCGGACTGCGTCACCACGATGCTGTCTGCGGGACACTCTGCCCGGACTGAGTCACTGCGATGCTGTCTGCGACACACTCTGTCCGGACTGCGTCACCGCGATGCTGTCTGCGGGACACTCTGTCCGGACTGCGTCACCACGATGCTGTCTGCGGGACACTCTGCCCGGACTGAGTCACTGCGATGCTGTCTGCGACACACTCTGCCCGGACTGCGTCACTGCGATGCTGTCTGCGGGACACTCTGCCCGGACTGCGTCACTGCGATGCTGTCTGTGGGACACTCTGCCCGGACTGTGTCACCGCGATGCTGTCTGCGGGACACTCTGTCCGGACTGCGTCACCACGATGCTGTCTGCGGGACACTCTGCCCGGACTGAGTCACTGCGATGCTAGTCTGCGACACTCTCTGCCCGGACTGCGTCACCGCGATGCTGTCTGCGACACACTCTGCCCGGACTGCGTCACTGCGATGCTGTCTGCGACACACTCTGCCCGGACTGCGTCACCGCGATGCTGTCTGCGGGACACTCTGCCCGGACTGCGTCACCGCGATGCTGTCTGCGACACACTCTGCCCGGACTGCGTCACCGCGATGCTGTCTGCGGGACACTCTGCCCGGACTGCGTCACCGCGATGCTGTCTGCCGGACACTCTGCCCGGACTGCGTCACCGCGATGCTGTCTGCGGGACACTCTGCCCGGACTGCGTCACTGCGATGCTGTCTGCGGGACACTCTGCCCGGACTGCGTCACCGCGATGCTGTCTGCGGGACACTCTGTCCGGACTGCGTCACTGCGATGCTGTCTGCGACACACTCTGCCCGGACTGAGTCACCGCGATGCTGTCTGCGACACACTCTGCCCGGACTGCGTCACTGCGATGCTGTCTGCGGGACACTCTGCCCGGACTGCGTCACCGCGATGCTGTCTGCGGGACACTCTGCCCGGACTGCGTCACCGCGATGCTGTCTGCGACACACTCTGCCCGGACTGCGTCACTGCGATGCTGTCTGCAGGACACTCTGCCCGGACTGCGTCACCGCGATGCTGTCTGCGGGACACTCTGCCCGGACTGCGTCACTGCGATGCTGTCTGCGACACTCTCTGCCCGGACTGCGTCACTGCGATGCTGTCTGCGGGACACTCTGCCCGGACTGCGTCACTGCGATGCTGTCTGCGGGACACTCTGCCCGGACTGCGTCACCGCGATGCTGTCTGCGACACACTCTGCCCGGACTGCGTCACTGCGATGCTGTCTGCGACACACTCTGTTCGGACTGCGTCACCGCGATGCTGTCTGCGACACACTCTGCCCGGACTGCGTCACCGCGATGCTGTCTGCGACACACTCTGCCCGGACTGCGTCACTGCGATGCTGTCTGCGGGACACTCTGCCCGGACTGCGTCACTGCGATGCTGTCTGCGACACACTCTGCCCGGACTGCGTCACCGCGATGCTGTCTGCGACACACTCTGTCCGGACTGCGTCACTGCGATGCTGTCTGTGGGACACTCTGCCCGGACTGCGTCACCGCGATGCTGTCTGCGACACACTCTGCCCGGACTGCGTCACCGCGATGCTGTCTGCGACACACTCTGTCCGGACTGCGTCACTGCGATGCTGTCTGCGACACACTCTGCCCGGACTGCGTCACTGCGATGCTGTCTGCGGGACACTCTGCCCGGACTGCGTCACCGCGATGCTGTCTGCGACACACTCTGCCCGGACTGCGTCACTGCGATGCTGTCTGCGACACACTCTGCCCGGACTGCGTCACTGCGATGCTGTCTGCGACACACTCTGCCCGGACTGCGTCACTGCGATGCTGTCTGCGACACACTCTGCCCGGACTGCGTCACCGCGATGCTGTCTGCGACACTCTCTGCCCGGACTGCGTCACTGCGATGCTGTCTGCGGGACACACTGCCCGGACTGCGTCACCGCGATGCTGTCTGCGACACACTCTGCCCGGACTGCGTCACTGCGATGCTGTCTGCGGGACACTCTGCCCGGACTGCGTCACCGCGATGCTGTCTGCGGGACACTCTGCCCGGACTGCGTCACTGCGATGCTGTCTGCGACACACTCGCTGCCCGGACTGCGTCACCGCGATGCTGTCTGCGACACTCGCTGCCCGGACTGCGTCACTGCGATGCTGTCTGCGACACACTCTGCCCGGACTGCGTCACTGCGATGCTGTCTGCGGGACACTCTGTCCGGACTGCGTCACCGCGATGCTGTCTGCGACACACTCTGCCCGGACTGCGTCACCGCGATGCTGTCTGCGGGACACTCTGTCCGGACTGCGTCACTGCGATGCTGTCTGCGGGACACTCTGCCCGGACTGCGTCACCGCGATGCTGTCTGCGACACTCGCTGCCCGGACTGCGTCACCGCGATGCTGTCTGCGACACTCGCTGCCCGGACTGCGTCACTGCGATGCTGTCTGCGACACTCTCTGCCCGGACTGCGTCACCGCGATGCTGTCTGCGACACACTCTGCCCGGACTGCGTCACCGCGATGCTGTCTGCGGGACACTCTGCCCGGACTGCGTCACCGCGATGCTGTCTGCGGGACACTCTGCCCGGACTGCGTCACTGCGATGCTGTCTGCGGGACACTCTGCCCGGACTGTGTCACTGCGATGCTGTCTGCGGGACACTCTGCCCGGTCTGTGCCACTGCGATGCTGTCTGCGGGACACTCTGCCCGGACTGCGTCACCGCGATGCTGTCTGCGACACACTCTGTCCGGACTGAGTCACCGCGATGCTGTCTGCGACACACTCTGCCCGGACTGAGTCACCGCGATGCTGTCTGCGGGACACTCTGCCCGGACTGCGTCACTGCGATGCTGTCTGCGGGACACTCTGCCCGGACTGCGTCACTGCGATGCTGTCTGCGACACACTCTGCCCGGACTGCGTCACCGCGATGCTGTCTGCGACACTCTCTGCCCGGACTGCGTCACTGCAATGCTGTCTGCGGGACACTCTGCCTGGACTGCGTCACCGCGATGCTGTCTGTGGGACACTCTGCCCGGACTGAGTCACCGCGATGCTGTCTGCGGGACACTCTGCCCGGACTGCGTCACTGCGATGCTGTCTGCGACACACTCTGCCCGGACTGAGTCACCGCGATGCTGTCTGTGGGACACTCTGCCCGGACTGAGTCACCGCGATGCTGTCTGCGACACACTCTGCCCGGACTGCGTCACCGCGATGCTGTCTGCGGGACACTCTGTCCGGACTGCGTCACTGCGATGCTGTCTGCGACACACTCTGCCCGGACTGCGTCACCGCGATGCTGTCTGCGGGACACTCTGTCCGGACTGCGTCACCGCGATGCTGTCTGCGGGACACTCTGTCCGGACTGCGTCACTGCGATGCTGTCTGCGACACACTCTGCCCGGACTGCGTCACTGCGATGCTGTCTGCGACACACTCTGCCCGGACTGCGTCACCGCGATGCTGTCTGCGGGACACTCTGTCCGGACTGCGTCACCGCGATGCTGTCTGCGACACTCGCTGCCCGGACTGCGTCACCGCGATGCTGTCTGCGACACTCGCTGCCCGGACTGCGTCACTGCGATGCTGTCTGCGACACTCTCTGCCCGGACTGCGTCACCGCGATGCTGTCTGCGACACACTCTGCCCGGACTGCGTCACCGCGATGCTGTCTGCGGGACACTCTGCCCGGACTGCGTCACCGCGATGCTGTCTGCGGGACACTCTGCCCGGACTGCGTCACTGCGATGCTGTCTGCGGGACACTCTGCCCGGACTGTGTCACTGCGATGCTGTCTGCGGGACACTCTGCCCGGTCTGTGTCACTGCGATGCTGTCTGCGGGACACTCTGCCCGGACTGCGTCACCGCGATGCTGTCTGCGACACACTCTGTCCGGACTGAGTCACCGCGATGCTGTCTGCGACACACTCTGCCCGGACTGAGTCACCGCGATGCTGTCTGCGGGACACTCTGCCCGGACTGCGTCACTGCGATGCTGTCTGCGGGACACTCTGCCCGGACTGCGTCACTGCGATGCTGTCTGCGACACACTCTGCCCGGACTGCGTCACCGCGATGCTGTCTGCGACACTCTCTGCCCGGACTGCGTCACTGCAATGCTGTCTGCGGGACACTCTGCCCGGACTGCGTCACCGCGATGCTGTCTGTGGGACACTCTGCCCGGACTGAGTCACCGCGATGCTGTCTGCGGGACACTCTGCCCGGACTGCGTCACTGCGATGCTGTCTGCGACACACTCTGCCCGGACTGAGTCACCGCGATGCTGTCTGTGGGACACTCTGCCCGGACTGAGTCACCGCGATGCTGTCTGCGACACACTCTGCCCGGACTGCGTCACCGCGATGCTGTCTGCGGGACACTCTGTCCGGACTGCGTCACTGCGATGCTGTCTGCGACACACTCTGCCCGGACTGCGTCACCGCGATGCTGTCTGCGGGACACTCTGTCCGGACTGCGTCACCGCGATGCTGTCTGCGGGACACTCTGTCCGGACTGCGTCACTGCGATGCTGTCTGCGACACACTCTGCCCGGACTGCGTCACTGCGATGCTGTCTGCGACACACTCTGCCCGGACTGCGTCACCGCGATGCTGTCTGCGGGACACTCTGTCCGGACTGCGTCACCGCGATGCTGTCTGCGGGACACTCTGCCCGGACTGAGTCACCGCGATGCTGTCTGCGGGACACTCTGACCGGACTGCGTCACCGCGATGCTGTCTGCGACACACTCTGCCCGGACTGCGTCACCGCGATGCTGTCTGCGGGACACTCTGTCCGGACTGCGTCACTGCGATGCTGTCTGCGGGACACTCTGCCCGGACTGCGTCACCGCGATGCTGTCTGCGACACACTCTGCCCGGACTGAGTCACCGCGATGCTGTCTGCGACACTCTCTGCCCGGACTGCGTCACCGCGATGCTGTCTGCGACACACTCTGCCCGGACTGCGTCACCGCGATGCTGTCTGCGGGACACTCTGCCCGGACTGCGTCACCGCGATGCTGTCTGCGGGACACTCTGCCCGGACTGCGTCACTGCGATGCTGTCTGCGGGACACTCTGCCCGGACTGTGTCACTGCGATGCTGTCTGCGGGACACTCTGCCCGGTCTGTGTCACTGCGATGCTGTCTGCGGGACACTCTGCCCGGACTGCGTCACCGCGATGCTGTCTGCGACACACTCTGTCCGGACTGAGTCACCGCGATGCTGTCTGCGACACACTCTGCCCGGACTGAGTCACCGCGATGCTGTCTGCGGGACACTCTGCCCGGACTGCGTCACTGCGATGCTGTCTGCGGGACACTCTGCCCGGACTGCGTCACTGCGATGCTGTCTGCGACACACTCTGCCCGGACTGCGTCACCGCGATGCTGTCTGCGACACTCTCTGCCCGGACTGCGTCACTGCAATGCTGTCTGCGGGACACTCTGCCCGGACTGCGTCACCGCGATGCTGTCTGTGGGACACTCTGCCCGGACTGAGTCACCGCGATGCTGTCTGCGGGACACTCTGCCCGGACTGCGTCACTGCGATGCTGTCTGCGACACACTCTGCCCGGACTGAGTCACCGCGATGCTGTCTGTGGGACACTCTGCCCGGACTGAGTCACCGCGATGCTGTCTGCGACACACTCTGCCCGGACTGCGTCACCGCGATGCTGTCTGCGGGACACTCTGTCCGGACTGCGTCACTGCGATGCTGTCTGCGACACACTCTGCCCGGACTGCGTCACCGCGATGCTGTCTGCGGGACACTCTGTCCGGACTGCGTCACCGCGATGCTGTCTGCGGGACACTCTGTCCGGACTGCGTCACTGCGATGCTGTCTGCGACACACTCTGCCCGGACTGCGTCACTGCGATGCTGTCTGCGACACACTCTGCCCGGACTGCGTCACCGCGATGCTGTCTGCGGGACACTCTGTCCGGACTGCGTCACCGCGATGCTGTCTGCGGGACACTCTGCCCGGACTGAGTCACCGCGATGCTGTCTGCGGGACACTCTGACCGGACTGCGTCACCGCGATGCTGTCTGCGACACACTCTGCCCGGACTGCGTCACCGCGATGCTGTCTGCGGGACACTCTGTCCGGACTGCGTCACTGCGATGCTGTCTGCGGGACACTCTGCCCGGACTGCGTCACCGCGATGCTGTCTGCGACACACTCTGCCCGGACTGAGTCACCGCGATGCTGTCTGCGACACTCTCTGCCCGGACTGCGTCACCGCGATGCTGTCTGCGGGACACTCTGTCCGGACTGAGTCACCGCGATGCTGTCTGCGACACACTCTGCCCGGACTGCGTCACTGCGATGCTGTCTGCGGGACACTCTGCCCGGACTGCGTCACCGCGATGCTGTCTGCGGGACACTCTGCCCGGACTGCGTCACCGCGATGCTGTCTGCGACTCACTCTGCCCGGACTGCGTCACTGCGATGCTGTCTGCGGGACACTCTGCCCGGACTGCGTCACCGCGATGCTGTCTGCGGGACACTCTGCCCGGACTGCGTCACTGCGATGCTGTCTGCGACACTCTCTGCCCGGACTGCGTCACTGCGATGCTGTCTGCGGGACACTCTGCCCGGACTGCGTCACTGCGATGCTGTCTGCGGGACACTCTGCCCGGACTGCGTCACCGCGATGCTGTCTGCGACACACTCTGCCCGGACTGCGTCACTGCGATGCTGTCTGCGACACACTCTGTCCGGACTGCGTCACCGCGATGCTGTCTGCGACACACTCTGCCCGGACTGCGTCACCGCGATGCTGTCTGCGACACACTCTGCCCGGACTGCGTCACTGCGATGCTGTCTGCGGGACACTCTGCCCGGACTGCGTCACCGCGATGCTGTCTGCGGGACACTCTGCCCGGACTGCGTCACTGCGATGCTGTCTGCGACACACTCTGTCCGGACTGCGTCACCGCGATGCTGTCTGCGACACACTCTGCCCGGACTGCGTCACTGCGATGCTGTCTGCGACACACTCTGTCCGGACTGCGTCACCGCGATGCTGTCTGCGACACACTCTGCCCGGACTGCGTCACTGCGATGCTGTCTGCGACACACTCTGTCCGGACTGCGTCACCGCGATGCTGTCTGCGACACACTCTGCCCGGACTGCGTCACTGCGATGCTGTCTGCGGGACACTCTGCCCGGACTGCGTCACTGCGATGCTGTCTGCGACACACTCTGCCCGGACTGCGTCACCGCGATGCTGTCTGCGACCCACTCTGTCCGGACTGCGTCACTGCGATGCTGTCTGTGGGACACTCTGCCCGGACTGCGTCACCGCGATGCTGTCTGCGACACACTCTGCCCGGACTGCGTCACCGCGATGCTGTCTGCGACACACTCTGTCCGGACTGCGTCACTGCGATGCTGTCTGCGACACACTCTGCCCGGACTGCGTCACTGCGATGCTGTCTGCGGGACACTCTGCCCGGACTGCGTCACCGCGATGCTGTCTGCGACACACTCTGCCCGGACTGCGTCACTGCGATGCTGTCTGCGACACACTCTGCCCGGACTGCGTCACCGCGATGCTGTCTGCGACACTCTCTGCCCGGACTGCGTCACTGCGATGCTGTCTGCGGGACACACTGCCCGGACTGCGTCACCGCGATGCTGTCTGCGACACGCTCTGCCCGGACTGCGTCACTGCGATGCTGTCTGCGGGACACTCTGCCCGGACTGCGTCACCGCGATGCTGTCTGCGGGACACTCTGCCCGGACTGCGTCACTGCGATGCTGTCTGCGACACACTCGCTGCCCGGACTGCGTCACCGCGATGCTGTCTGCGACACTCGCTGCCCGGACTGCGTCACTGCGATGCTGTCTGCGACACACTCTGCCCGGACTGCGTCACCGCGATGCTGTCTGCGGGACACTCTGTCCGGACTGCGTCACCGCGATGCTGTCTGCGACACACTCTGCCCGGACTGCGTCACCGCGATGCTGTCTGCGGGACACTCTGTCCGGACTGCGTCACTGCGATGCTGTCTGCGGGACACTCTGCCCGGACTGCGTCACCGCGATGCTGTCTGCGACACTCGCTGCCCGGACTGCGTCACCGCGATGCTGTCTGCGACACTCGCTGCCCGGACTGCGTCACTGCGATGCTGTCTGCGACACTCTCTGCCCGGACTGCGTCACCGCGATGCTGTCTGCGACACACTCTGCCCGGACTGCGTCACCGCGATGCTGTCTGCGGGACACTCTGCCCGGACTGCGTCACCGCGATGCTGTCTGCGGGACACTCTGCCCGGACTGCGTCACTGCGATGCTGTCTGCGGGACACTCTGCCCGGACTGTGTCACTGCGATGCTGTCTGCGGGACACTCTGCCCGGACTGTGTCACTGCGATGCTGTCTGCGACACACACTGTCCGGACTGCGTCACCGCGATGCTGTCTGCGACACACTCTGTCCGGACTGAGTCACCGCGATGCTGTCTGCGACACACTCTGCCCGGACTGAGTCACCGCGATGCTGTCTGCGGGACACTCTGCCCGGACTGCGTCACTGCGATGCTGTCTGCGGGACACTCTGCCCGGACTGCGTCACTGCGATGCTGTCTGCGACACACTCTGCCCGGACTGCGTCACCGCGATGCTGTCTGCGACACTCTCTGCCCGGACTGCGTCACTGCGATGCTGTCTGCGGGACACTCTGCCCGGACTGCGTCACCGCGATGCTGTCTGCGGGACACTCTGCCCGGACTGCGTCACCGCGATGCTGTCTGCGGGACACTCTGCCCGGACTGCGTCACCGCGATGCTGTCTGTGGGACACTCTGCCCGGACTGAGTCACCGCGATGCTGTCTGCGGGACACTCTGCCCGGACTGCGTCACTGCGATGCTGTCTGCGACACACTCTGCCCGGACTGAGTCACCGCGATGCTGTCTGTGGGACACTCTGCCCGGACTGAGTCACCGCGATGCTGTCTGTGGGACACTCTGCCCGGACTGAGTCACCGCGATGCTGTCTGCGACACACTCTGCCCGGACTGCGTCACCGCGATGCTGTCTGCGACACACTCTGCCCGGACTGCGTCACCGCGATGCTGTCTGCGGGACACTCTGTCCGGACTGCGTCACTGCGATGCTGTCTGCGACACACTCTGCCCGGACTGCGTCACCGCGATGCTGTCTGCGGGACACTCTGTCCGGACTGCGTCACCGCGATGCTGTCTGCGGGACACTCTGTCCGGACTGCGTCACTGCGATGCTGTCTGCGACACACTCTGCCCAGACTGCGTCACTGCGATGCTGTCTGCGACACACTCTGCCCGGACTGCGTCACCGCGATGCTGTCTGCGGGACACTCTGTCCGGACTGCGTCACCGCGATGCTGTCTGCGGGACACTCTGTCCGGACTGCGTCACTGCGATGCTGTCTGCGACACACTCTGCCCGGACTGAGTCACCGCGATGCTGTCTGCGACACTCTCTGCCCGGACTGCGTCACCGCGATGCTGTCTGCGGGACACTCTGTCCGGACTGAGTCACCGCGATGCTGTCTGCGGGACACTCTGTCCGGACTGAGTCACCGCGATGCTGTCTGCGGGACACTCTGTCCGGACTGCGTCACTGCGATGCTGTCTGCGACACACTCTGTCCGGACTGAGTCACCGCGATGCTGTCTGCGGGACACTCTGCCCGGACTGAGTCACTGCGATGCTGTCTGCGGGACACTCTGCCCGGACTGCGTCACTGCGATGCTGTCTGCGGGACACTCTGCCCGGACTGCGTCACCGCGATGCTGTCTTCGGGAAACTCTGCCCGGACTGCGTCACCGCGATGCTGTCTGCGGGACACTCTGCCCGGACTGCGTCACTGCGATGCTGTCTGCGGGACACTCTGCCCGGACTGCGTCACCGCGATGCTGTCTGCGACACACTCCGTCCGGACTGCGTCACCGCGATGCTGTCTGCGGGAAACTCTGCCCGGACTGCGTCACCGCGATGCTGTCTGCGACACACTCTGTCCGGACTGCGTCACCGCGATGCTGTCTGCGGGACACTCTGTCCGGACTGCGTCACTGCGATGCTGTCTGCGACACACTCTGTCCGGACTGCGTCACCGCGATGCTGTCTGCGACACACTCTGCCCGGACTGCGTCACCGCGATGCTGTCTGCGACACACTCTGCCCGGACTGAGTCACCGCGATGCTGTCTGCGACACACTCTGCCCGGACTGCGTCACCGCGATGCTGTCTGCGGGACACTCTGCCCGGACTGAGTCACCGCGATGCTGTCTGCGGGACACTCTGCCCGGACTGCGTCACCGCGATGCTGTCTGCGGGACACTCTGCCCGGACTGCGTCACTGCGATGCTGTCTGCGACACACTCTGCCCGGACTGAGTCACTGCGATGCTGTCTGCGGGACACTCTGCCCGGACTGCGTCACTGCGATGCTGTCTGCGGGACACTCTGCCCGGACTGCGTCACCGCGATGCTGTCTGCGGGACACTCTGTCCGGACTGCGTCACCGCGATGCTGTCTGCGGGACACTCTGCCCGGACTGCGTCACTGCGATGCTGTCTGCGGGACACTCTGCCCGGACTGCGTCACTGCGATGCTGTCTGTGACACACTCTGCCCGGACTGCGTCACTGCGATGCTGTCTGCGGGACACTCTGCCCGGACTGCGTCACTGCGATGCTGTCTGCGGGACACTCTGCCCGGACTGCGTCACCGCGATGCTGTCTGCGGGACACTCTGCCCGGACTGAGTCACCGCGATGCTGTCTGCGACACACTCTGTCCGGACTGCGTCACCACGATGCTGTCTGCGGGACACTCTGCCCGGACTGCGTCACCGCGATGCTGTCTGCGACACACTCTGCCCGGACTGCGTCACCGCGATGCTGTCTGCGGGACACTCTGCCCGGACTGCGTCACCGCGATGCTGTCTGCGGGACACTCTGCCCGGACTGCGTCACTGCGATGCTGTCTGCGGGACACTCTGCCCGGACTGCGTCACTGCGATGCTGTCTGTGACACACTCTGCCCGGACTGCGTCACTGCGATGCTGTCTGCGGGACACTCTGCCCGGACTGCGTCACTGCGATGCTGTCTGCGGGACACTCTGCCCGGACTGCGTCACCGCGATGCTGTCTGCGGGACACTCTGCCCGGACTGCGTCACCGCGATGCTGTCTGCGGGACACTCTGCCCGGACTGCGTCACCGCGATGCTGTCTGCGGGACACTCTGTCCGGACTGCGTCACCACGATGCTGTCTGCGGGACACTCTGCCCGGACTGCGTCACCGCGATGCTGTCTGCGACACACTCTGCCCGGACTGAGTCACCGCGATGCTGTCTGCGACACACTCTGCCCGGACTGCGTCACCGCGATGCTGTCTGCGGGACACTCTGCCCGGACTGTGTCACTGCGATGCTGTCTGCGGGACACTCTGCCCGGACTGTGTCACTGCGATGCTGTCTGCGACACACTCTGTCCGGACTGCGTCACTGCGATGCTGTCTGCGACACACTCTGCCCGGACTGCGTCACTGCGATGCTGTCTGCGACACACTCTGTCCGGACTGCGTCACTGCGATGCTGTCTGCGACACACTCTGTCCGGACTGCGTCACCGCGATGCTGTCTGCGACACACTCTGCCCGGACTGCGTCACTGCGATGCTGTCTGCGACACACTCTGCCCGGACTGCATCACCGCGATTCTGTCTGCGACACTCTCTGCCCGGACTGCGTCACTGCAATGCTGTCTGCGACACTCTCTGCCCGGACTGCGTCACCGCGATGCTGTCTGCGGGACACTCTGCCCGGACTGCGTCCCTGCAATGCTGTCTGCGACACTCTCTGCCCGGACTGCGTCACCGCGATGCTGTCTGCGGGACACTCTGCCCGGACTGCGTCACTGCGATGCTGTCTGTGGGACACTCTGCCCGGACTGCGTCACTGCGATGCTGTCTGCGACACTCTCTGCCCGGACTGCGTCACCGCGATGCTGTCTGCGGGACACTCTGCCCGGACTGCGTCACTGCGATGCTGTCTGCGGGACACTCTGCCCGGACTGCGTCACTGCAATGCTGTCTGCGACACACTCTGCCCGGACTGCGTCACCGCGATGCTGTCTGCGACACACTCTGTCCGGACTGCGTCACCGCGATGCTGTCTGCGGGACTCTCTGCCCGGACTGCGTCACTGCGATGCTGTCTGCGGGACACTCTGCCCGGACTGCGACACCGCGATGCTGTCTGCGGGACACTCTGCCCGGACTGCGTCACCGCGATGCTGTCTGCGGGACACTCTGCCCGGACTGCGTCACCGCGATGCTGTCTGCGACACACTCTGCCCGGACTGCGTCACCGCGATGCTGTCTGCGACACACTCTGCACGGACTGCGTCACCGCGATGCTGTCTGCGACACTCTCTGTCCGGACTGCGTCACCGCGATGCTGTCTGCGACACACTCTGTCCGGACTGCGTCACTGCGATGCTGTCTGCGGGACACTCTGCCCGGACTGCGTCACCGCGATGCTGTCTGCGACACACTCTGTCCGGACTGCGTCACTGCGATGCTGTCTGCGACACTCTCTGCCCGGACTGCGTCACTGCGATGCTGTCTGCGACACTCTCTGCCCGGACTGCGTCACTGCGATGCTGTCTGCGGGACACTCTGCCCGGACTGCGTCACTGCGATGCTGTCTGCGACACACTCTGTCCGGACTGCGTCACTGCGATGCTGTCTGCGACACTCTCTGCCCGGACTGCGTCACTGCGATGCTGTCTGCGACACTCTCTCCCCGGACTGCGTCACTGCGATGCTGTCTGCGGGACACCCTGCCCGGACTGCGTCACAGCGATGCTGTCTGCGACACACTCTGCCCGGACTGCGTCACCGCGATGCTGTCTGCGGGACACTCTGCCCGGACTGCGTCACCGCGATGCTGTCTGCGGGACACTCTGCCCGGACTGCGTCACTGCGATGCTGTCTGCGGGACACTCTGCCCGGACTGTGTCACTGCGATGCTGTCTGCGGGACACTCTGCCCGGACTGTGTCACTGCGATGCTGTCTGCGGGAAACTCTGCCCGGACTGCGTCACCGCGATGCTGTCTGCGACACACTCTGTCCGGACTGAGTCACCGCGATGCTGTCTGCGACACACTCTGCCCGGACTGAGTCACCGCGATGCTGTCTGCGGGACACTCTGCCCGGACTGCGTCACTGCGATGCTGTCTGCGGGACACTCTGCCCGGACTGCGTCACTGCGATGCTGTCTGCGACACACTCTGCCCGGACTGCGTCACCGCGATGCTGTCTGCGACACTCTCTGCCCGGACTGCGTCACTGCGATGCTGTCTGCGGGACACTCTGCCCGGACTGCGTCACCGCGATGCTGTCTGCGGGACACTCTGCCCGGACTGCGTCACCGCGATGCTGTCTGTGGGACACTCTGCCCGGACTGAGTCACCGCGATGCTGTCTGCGGGACACTCTGCCCGGACTGCGTCACTGCGATGCTGTCTGCGACACACTCTGCCCGGACTGAGTCACCGCGATGCTGTCTGTGGGACACTCTGCCCGGACTGAGTCACCGCGATGCTGTCTGTGGGACACTCTGCCCGGACTGAGTCACCGCGATGCTGTCTGCGACACACTCTGCCCGGACTGCGTCACCGCGATGCTGTCTGCGACACACTCTGCCCGGACTGCGTCACCGCGATGCTGTCTGCGGGACACTCTGTCCGGACTGCGTCACTGCGATGCTGTCTGCGACACACTCTGCCCGGACTGCGTCACCGCGATGCTGTCTGCGGGACACTCTGTCCGGACTGCGTCACCACGATGCTGTCTGCGGGACACTCTGTCCGGACTGCGTCACTGCGATGCTGTCTGCGACACACTCTGCCCGGACTGCGTCACTGCGATGCTGTCCGCGACACACTCTGCCCGGACTGCGTCACCGCGATGCTGTCTGCGGGACACTCTGTCCGGACTGCGTCACCGCGATGCTGTCTGCGGGACACTCTGTCCGGACTGCGTCACTGCGATGCTGTCTGCGACACACTCTGCCCGGACTGAGTCACCGCGATGCTGTCTGCGACACTCTCTGCCCGGACTGCGTCACCGCGATGCTGTCTGCGGGACACTCTGTCCGGACTGAGTCACCGCGATGCTGTCTGCGGGACACTCTGTCCGGACTGAGTCACCGCGATGCTGTCTGCGGGACACTCTGTCCGGACTGCGTCACTGCGATGCTGTCTGCGACACACTCTGTCCGGACTGAGTCACCGCGATGCTGTCTGCGGGAAACTCTGCCCGGACTGCGTCACCGCGATGCTGTCTGCGGGACACTCTGCCCGGACTGAGTCACTGCGATGCTGTCTGCGGGACACTCTGCCCGGACTGCGTCACTGCGATGCTGTCTGCGGGACACTCTGCCCGGACTGCGTCACCGCGATGCTGTCTTCGGGAAACTCTGCCCGGACTGCGTCACCGCGATGCTGTCTGCGGGACACTCTGCCCGGACTGCGTCACTGCGATGCTGTCTGCGGGACACTCTGCCCGGACTGCGTCACCGCGATGCTGTCTGCGACACACTCTGTCCGGACTGCGTCACCGCGATGCTGTCTGCGGGAAACTCTGCCCGGACTGCGTCACCGCGATGCTGTCTGCGACACACTCTGTCCGGACTGCGTCACCGCGATGCTGTCTGCGGGACACTCTGTCCGGACTGCGTCACTGCGATGCTGTCTGCGACACACTCTGTCCGGACTGCGTCACCGCGATGCTGTCTGCGACACACTCTGCCCGGACTGCGTCACCGCGATGCTGTCTGCGACACACTCTGCCCGGACTGAGTCACCGCGATGCTGTCTGCGACACACTCTGCCCGGACTGCGTCACCGCGATGCTGTCTGCGGGACACTCTGCCCGGACTGAGTCACCGCGATGCTGTCTGCGGGACACTCTGCCCGGACTGCGTCACCGCGATGCTGTCTGCGGGACACTCTGCCCGGACTGCGTCACTGCGATGCTGTCTGCGACACACTCTGCCAGGACTGAGTCACTGCGATGCTGTCTGCGGGACACTCCGTCCGGACTGCGTCACCGCGATGCTGTCTGCGGGAAACTCTGCCCGGACTGCGTCACCGCGATGCTGTCTGCGACACACTCTGTCCGGACTGCGTCACCGCGATGCTGTCTGCGGGACACTCTGTCCGGACTGCGTCACTGCGATGCTGTCTGCGACACACTCTGTCCGGACTGCGTCACCGCGATGCTGTCTGCGACACACTCTGCCCGGACTGCGTCACCGCGATGCTGTCTGCGACACACTCTGCCCGGACTGAGTCACCGCGATGCTGTCTGCGACACACTCTGCCCGGACTGCGTCACCGCGATGCTGTCTGCGGGACACTCTGCCCGGACTGAGTCACCGCGATGCTGTCTGCGGGACACTCTGCCCGGACTGCGTCACCGCGATGCTGTCTGCGGGACACTCTGCCCGGACTGCGTCACTGCGATGCTGTCTGCGACACACTCTGCCCGGACTGAGTCACTGCGATGCTGTCTGCGGGACACTCTGCCCGGACTGCGTCACTGCGATGCTGTCTGCGGGACACTCTGCCCGGACTGCGTCACCGCGATGCTGTCTGCGGGACACTCTGTCCGGACTGCGTCACCGCGATGCTGTCTGCGGGACACTCTGCCCGGACTGCGTCACTGCGATGCTGTCTGCGGGACACTCTGCCCGGACTGCGTCACTGCGATGCTGTCTGTGACACACTCTGCCCGGACTGCGTCACTGCGATGCTGTCTGCGGGACACTCTGCCCGGACTGCGTCACTGCGATGCTGTCTGCGGGACACTCTGCCCGGACTGCGTCACCGCGATGCTGTCTGCGGGACACTCTGCCCGGACTGAGTCACCGCGATGCTGTCTGCGACACACTCTGTCCGGACTGCGTCACCACGATGCTGTCTGCGGGACACTCTGCCCGGACTGCGTCACCGCGATGCTGTCTGCGACACACTCTGCCCGGACTGCGTCACCGCGATGCTGTCTGCGGGACACTCTGCCCGGACTGCGTCACCGCGATGCTGTCTGCGGGACACTCTGCCCGGACTGCGTCACTGCGATGCTGTCTGCGGGACACTCTGCCCGGACTGCGTCACTGCGATGCTGTCTGTGACACACTCTGCCCGGACTGCGTCACTGCGATGCTGTCTGCGGGACACTCTGCCCGGACTGCGTCACTGCGATGCTGTCTGCGGGACACTCTGCCCGGACTGCGTCACCGCGATGCTGTCTGCGGGACACTCTGCCCGGACTGCGTCACCGCGATGCTGTCTGCGGGACACTCTGCCCGGACTGCGTCACCGCGATGCTGTCTGCGGGACACTCTGTCCGGACTGCGTCACCACGATGCTGTCTGCGGGACACTCTGCCCGGACTGCGTCACCGCGATGCTGTCTGCGACACACTCTGCCCGGACTGAGTCACCGCGATGCTGTCTGCGACACACTCTGCCCGGACTGCGTCACCGCGATGCTGTCTGCGGGACACTCTGCCCGGACTGTGTCACTGCGATGCTGTCTGCGGGACACTCTGCCCGGACTGTGTCACTGCGATGCTGTCTGCGACACACTCTGTCCGGACTGCGTCACTGCGATGCTGTCTGCGACACACTCTGCCCGGACTGCGTCACTGCGATGCTGTCTGCGACACACTCTGTCCGGACTGCGTCACTGCGATGCTGTCTGCGACACACTCTGTCCGGACTGCGTCACCGCGATGCTGTCTGCGACACACTCTGCCCGGACTGCGTCACTGCGATGCTGTCTGCGACACACTCTGCCCGGACTGCATCACCGCGATTCTGTCTGCGACACTCTCTGCCCGGACTGCGTCACTGCAATGCTGTCTGCGACACTCTCTGCCCGGACTGCGTCACCGCGATGCTGTCTGCGGGACACTCTGCCCGGACTGCGTCCCTGCAATGCTGTCTGCGACACTCTCTGCCCGGACTGCGTCACCGCGATGCTGTCTGCGGGACACTCTGCCCGGACTGCGTCACTGCGATGCTGTCTGTGGGACACTCTGCCCGGACTGCGTCACTGCGATGCTGTCTGCGACACTCTCTGCCCGGACTGCGTCACCGCGATGCTGTCTGCGGGACACTCTGCCCGGACTGCGTCACTGCGATGCTGTCTGCGGGACACTCTGCCCGGACTGCGTCACTGCAATGCTGTCTGCGACACACTCTGCCCGGACTGCGTCACCGCGATGCTGTCTGCGACACACTCTGTCCGGACTGCGTCACCGCGATGCTGTCTGCGGGACTCTCTGCCCGGACTGCGTCACTGCGATGCTGTCTGCGGGACACTCTGCCCGGACTGCGACACCGCGATGCTGTCTGCGGGACACTCTGCCCGGACTGCGTCACCGCGATGCTGTCTGCGGGACACTCTGCCCGGACTGCGTCACCGCGATGCTGTCTGCGACACACTCTGCCCGGACTGCGTCACCGCGATGCTGTCTGCGACACACTCTGCACGGACTGCGTCACCGCGATGCTGTCTGCGACACTCTCTGTCCGGACTGCGTCACCGCGATGCTGTCTGCGACACACTCTGTCCGGACTGCGTCACTGCGATGCTGTCTGCGGGACACTCTGCCCGGACTGCGTCACCGCGATGCTGTCTGCGACACACTCTGTCCGGACTGCGTCACTGCGATGCTGTCTGCGACACTCTCTGCCCGGACTGCGTCACTGCGATGCTGTCTGCGACACTCTCTGCCCGGACTGCGTCACTGCGATGCTGTCTGCGGGACACTCTGCCCGGACTGCGTCACTGCGATGCTGTCTGCGACACACTCTGTCCGGACTGCGTCACTGCGATGCTGTCTGCGACACTCTCTGCCCGGACTGCGTCACTGCGATGCTGTCTGCGACACTCTCTCCCCGGACTGCGTCACTGCGATGCTGTCTGCGGGACACCCTGCCCGGACTGCGTCACAGCGATGCTGTCTGCGACACACTCTGCCCGGACTGCGTCACCGCGATGCTGTCTGCGGGACACTCTGCCCGGACTGCGTCACCGCGATGCTGTCTGCGGGACACTCTGCCCGGACTGCGTCACTGCGATGCTGTCTGCGGGACACTCTGCCCGGACTGTGTCACTGCGATGCTGTCTGCGGGACACTCTGCCCGGACTGTGTCACTGCGATGCTGTCTGCGGGAAACTCTGCCCGGACTGCGTCACCGCGATGCTGTCTGCGACACACTCTGTCCGGACTGAGTCACCGCGATGCTGTCTGCGACACACTCTGCCCGGACTGAGTCACCGCGATGCTGTCTGCGGGACACTCTGCCCGGACTGCGTCACTGCGATGCTGTCTGCGGGACACTCTGCCCGGACTGCGTCACTGCGATGCTGTCTGCGACACACTCTGCCCGGACTGCGTCACCGCGATGCTGTCTGCGACACTCTCTGCCCGGACTGCGTCACTGCGATGCTGTCTGCGGGACACTCTGCCCGGACTGCGTCACCGCGATGCTGTCTGCGGGACACTCTGCCCGGACTGCGTCACTGCGATGCTGTCTGCGGGACACTCTGCCCGGACTGCGTCACCGCGATGCTGTCTGTGGGACACTCTGCCCGGACTGAGTCACCGCGATGCTGTCTGCGGGACACTCTGCCCGGACTGCGTCACTGCGATGCTGTCTGCGACACACTCTGCCCGGACTGAGTCACCGCGATGCTGTCTGTGGGACACTCTGCCCGGACTGAGTCACCGCGATGCTGTCTGTGGGACACTCTGCCCGGACTGAGTCACCGCGATGCTGTCTGCGACACACTCTGCCCGGACTGCGTCACCGCGATGCTGTCTGCGACACACTCTGCCCGGACTGCGTCACCGCGATGCTGTCTGCGGGACACTCTGTCCGGACTGCGTCACTGCGATGCTGTCTGCGACACACTCTGCCCGGACTGCGTCACCGCGATGCTGTCTGCGGGACACTCTGTCCGGACTGCGTCACCGCGATGCTGTCTGCGGGACACTCTGTCCGGACTGCGTCACTGCGATGCTGTCTGCGACACACTCTGCCCGGACTGCGTCACTGCGATGCTGTCCGCGACACACTCTGCCCGGACTGCGTCACCGCGATGCTGTCTGCGGGACACTCTGTCCGGACTGCGTCACCGCGATGCTGTCTGCGGGACACTCTGTCCGGACTGCGTCACTGCGATGCTGTCTGCGACACACTCTGCCCGGACTGAGTCACCGCGATGCTGTCTGCGACACTCTCTGCCCGGACTGCGTCACCGCGATGCTGTCTGCGGGACACTCTGTCCGGACTGAGTCACCGCGATGCTGTCTGCGGGACACTCTGTCCGGACTGAGTCACCGCGATGCTGTCTGCGGGACACTCTGTCCGGACTGCGTCACTGCGATGCTGTCTGCGACACACTCTGTCCGGACTGAGTCACCGCGATGCTGTCTGCGGGAAACTCTGCCCGGACTGCGTCACCGCGATGCTGTCTGCGGGACACTCTGCCCGGACTGAGTCACTGCGATGCTGTCTGCGGGACACTCTGCCCGGACTGCGTCACTGCGATGCTGTCTGCGGGACACTCTGCCCGGACTGCGTCACCGCGATGCTGTCTTCGGGAAACTCTGCCCGGACTGCGTCACCGCGATGCTGTCTGCGGGACACTCTGCCCGGACTGCGTCACTGCGATGCTGTCTGCGGGACACTCTGCCCGGACTGCGTCACCGCGATGCTGTCTGCGACACACTCTGTCCGGACTGCGTCACCGCGATGCTGTCTGCGGGAAACTCTGCCCGGACTGCGTCACCGCGATGCTGTCTGCGACACACTCTGTCCGGACTGCGTCACCGCGATGCTGTCTGCGGGACACTCTGTCCGGACTGCGTCACTGCGATGCTGTCTGCGACACACTCTGTCCGGACTGCGTCACCGCGATGCTGTCTGCGACACACTCTGCCCGGACTGCGTCACCGCGATGCTGTCTGCGACACACTCTGCCCGGACTGAGTCACCGCGATGCTGTCTGCGACACACTCTGCCCGGACTGCGTCACCGCGATGCTGTCTGCGGGACACTCTGCCCGGACTGAGTCACCGCGATGCTGTCTGCGGGACACTCTGCCCGGACTGCGTCACCGCGATGCTGTCTGCGGGACACTCTGCCCGGACTGCGTCACTGCGATGCTGTCTGCGACACACTCTGCCCGGACTGAGTCACTGCGATGCTGTCTGCGGGACACTCTGCCCGGACTGCGTCACTGCGATGCTGTCTGCGGGACACTCTGCCCGGACTGCGTCACCGCGATGCTGTCTGCGGGACACTCTGTCCGGACTGCGTCACCGCGATGCTGTCTGCGGGACACTCTGCCCGGACTGCGTCACTGCGATGCTGTCTGCGGGACACTCTGCCCGGACTGCGTCACTGCGATGCTGTCTGTGACACACTCTGCCCGGACTGCGTCACTGCGATGCTGTCTGCGGGACACTCTGCCCGGACTGCGTCACTGCGATGCTGTCTGCGGGACACTCTGCCCGGACTGCGTCACCGCGATGCTGTCTGCGGGACACTCTGCCCGGACTGAGTCACCGCGATGCTGTCTGCGACACACTCTGTCCGGACTGCGTCACCACGATGCTGTCTGCGGGACACTCTGCCCGGACTGCGTCACCGCGATGCTGTCTGCGACACACTCTGCCCGGACTGCGTCACCGCGATGCTGTCTGCGGGACACTCTGCCCGGACTGCGTCACCGCGATGCTGTCTGTGACACACTCTGCACGGACTGCGTCACTGCGATGCTGTCTGCGGGACTCTCTGCCCGGACTGCGTCACCGCGATGCTGTCTGCGGGACACTCTGCCCGGACTGCGTCACCGCGATGCTGTCTGCGGGACACTCTGCCCGGACTGCGTCACCGCGATGCTGTCTGCGGGACACTCTGCCCGGACTGCGTCACTGCGATGCTGTCTGCGGGACACTCTGCCCGGACTGCGTCACTGCGATGCTGTCTGTGACACACTCTGCCCGGACTGCGTCACTGCGATGCTGTCTGCGGGACACTCTGCCCGGACTGCGTCACTGCGATGCTGTCTGCGGGACACTCTGCCCGGACTGCGTCACCGCGATGCTGTCTGCGGGACACTCTGCCCGGACTGCGTCACCGCGATGCTGTCTGTGGGACACTCTGCCCGGACTGCGTCACCGCGATGCTGTCTGCGGGACACTCTGTCCGGACTGCGTCACCACGATGCTGTCTGCGGGACACTCTGCCCGGACTGCGTCACCGCGATGCTGTCTGCGACACACTCTGCCCGGACTGAGTCACCGCGATGCTGTCTGCGACACACTCTGCCCGGACTGCGTCACCGCGATGCTGTCTGCGGGACACTCTGCCCGGACTGCGTCACTGCGATGCTGTCTGTGACACACTCTGCCCGGACTGCGTCACTGCGATGCTGTCTGCGGGACACTCTGCCCGGACTGCGTCACTGCGATGCTGTCTGCGGGACACTCTGCCCGGACTGCGTCACCGCGATGCTGTCTGCGGGACACTCTGCCCGGACTGCGTCACCGCGATGCTGTCTGTGGGACACTCTGCCCGGACTGCGTCACCGCGATGCTGTCTGCGGGACACTCTGTCCGGACTGCGTCACCACGATGCTGTCTGCGGGACACTCTGCCCGGACTGCGTCACCGCGATGCTGTCTGCGACACACTCTGCCCGGACTGAGTCACCGCGATGCTGTCTGCGACACACTCTGCCCGGACTGCGTCACCGCGATGCTGTCTGCGGGACACTCTGCCCGGACTGTGTCACTGCGATGCTGTCTGCGGGACACTCTGCCCGGACTGTGTCACTGCGATGCTGTCTGCGACACACTCTGTCCGGACTGCGTCACTGCGATGCTGTCTGCGACACACTCTGCCCGGACTGCGTCACTGCGATGCTGTCTGCGACACACTCTGTCCGGACTGCGTCACTGCGATGCTGTCTGCGACACACTCTGTCCGGACTGCGTCACCGCGATGCTGTCTGCGACACACTCTGCCCGGACTGCGTCACTGCGATGCTGTCTGCGACACACTCTGCCCGGACTGCATCACCGCGATGCTGTCTGCGGGACACTCTGCCCGGACTGCGTCCCTGCAATGCTGTCTGCGACACTCTCTGCCCGGACTGCGTCACCGCGATGCTGTCTGCGGGACACTCTGCCCGGACTGCGTCACTGCGATGCTGTCTGTGGGACACTCTGCCCGGACTGCGTCACTGCGATGCTGTCTGCGACACTCTCTGCCCGGACTGCGTCACCGCGATGCTGTCTGCGGGACACTCTGCCCGGACTGCGTCACTGCGATGCTGTCTGCGGGACACTCTGCCCGGACTGCGTCACTGCAATGCTGTCTGCGACACACTCTGCCCGGACTGCGTCACCGCGATGCTGTCTGCGACACACTCTGTCCGGACTGCGTCACCGCGATGCTGTCTCCGGGGGGCTCTCTGCCCGGACTGCGTCACTGCGATGCTGTCTGCGGGACACTCTGCCCGGACTGCGTCACCGCGATGCTGTCTGCGGGACACTCTGCCCGGACTGCGTCACCGCGATGCTGTCTGCGGGACACTCTGCCCGGACTGCGTCACCGCGATGCTGTCTGCGACACACTCTGCCCGGACTGCGTCACCGCGATGCTGTCTGCGACACACTCTGCACGGACTGCGTCACCGCGATGCTGTCTGCGACACTCTCTGTCCGGACTGCGTCACCGCGATGCTGTCTGCGACACACTCTGTCCGGACTGCGTCACTGCGATGCTGTCTGCGGGACACTCTGCCCGGACTGCGTCACCGCGATGCTGTCTGCGACACACTCTGTCCGGACTGCGTCACTGCGATGCTGTCTGCGACACTCTCTGCCCGGACTGCGTCACTGCGATGCTGTCTGCGACACTCTCTGCCCGGACTGCGTCACTGCGATGCTGTCTGCGGGACACTCTGCCCGGACTGCGTCACTGCGATGCTGTCTGCGACACACTCTGTCCGGACTGCGTCACTGCGATGCTGTCTGCGACACTCTCTGCCCGGACTGCGTCACTGCGATGCTGTCTGCGACACTCTCTGCCCGGACTGCGTCACTGCGATGCTGTCTGCGGGACACCCTGCCCGGACTGCGTCACCGCGATGCTGTCTGCGACACACTCTGCCCGGACTGCGTCACCGCGATGCTGTCTGCGGGACTCTCTGCCCGGACTGCGTCACCGCGATGCTGTCTGCGACACACTCTGCCCGGACTGCGTCACCGCGATGCTGTCTGCGACACACTCTGCCCGGACTGCGTCACCGCGATGCTGTCTGCGACACACTCTGTCCGGACTGCGTCACTGCGATGCTGTCTGCGACACTCTCTGCCCGGACTGCGTCACTGCGATGCTGTCTGCGACACTCTCTGCCCGGACTGCGTCACTGCGATGCTGTCTGCGGGACACTCTGCCCGGACTGCGTCACCGCGATGCTGTCTGCGACACACTCTGTCCGGACTGCGTCACTGCGATGCTGTCTGCGACACTCTCTGCCCGGACTGCGTCACTGCGATGCTGTCTGCGGGACTCTCTGCCCGGACTGCGTCACTGCGATGCTGTCTGCGGGACACTCTGCCCGGACTGCGTCACTGCGATGCTGTCTGCGGGACACTCTGCCCGGACTGCGTCACTGCGATGCTGTCTGCGGGACACTCTGCCCGGACTGCGTCACTGCGATGCTGTCTGCGACACACACTGTCCGGACTGCGTCACTGCGATGATGTCTGCGACACACTCTGCCCGGACTGCGTCACCGCGATGCTGTCTGCGACACACACTGCCCGGACTGCGTCACTGCGATGCTGTCTGCGACACACTCTGCCCGGACTGCGTCACTGCGATGCTGTCTGCGGGACACTCTGCCCGGACTGCGTGACTGCGATGCTGTCTGCGACACACTCTGCCCGGACTGCGTCACTGCGATGCTGTCTGCGGGACACTCTGCCCGGACTGCGTCACTGCGATGCTGTCTGCGACACTCTCTGCCCGGACTGTGTCACTGCGATGCTGTCTGCGGGACACTCTGCCCGGACTGCGTCACCGCGATGCTGTCTGCGACACACTCTGTCCGGACTGCGTCACCGCGATGCTGTCTGCGGGACACTCTGCCCGGACTGCGTCACTGCGATGCTGTCTGCGACACACACTGTCCGGACTGCGTCACTGCGATGCTGTCTGCGACACTCTCTGCCCGGACTGCGTCACTGCGATGCTGTCTGCGACACACACTGCCCGGACTGCATCACTGCGATGCTGTCTGCGACACACACTGCCCGGACTGCGTCACTGCGATGCTGTCTGCGGGACACTCTGCCCGGACTGCGTCACTGCGATGCTGTCTGCGACACACACTGGCCGGACCGCGTCACTGCGATGCTGTCTGCGACACACTCTGCCCGGACTGCGTCACTGCGATGCTGTCTGCAGCACATTCTGTTTATTCGATGAATTCATTTTAACCTTTTTAAAACATAGTGAACATCTTAGCAACCATTAATGCAAATACAACCCCCAACGAATACAACACTAAGTAATCCTTTAAGCTTTCCTTTTAACATCCACAAGTAAAAAGGTGACAGACAGCCAAGCTCCACCCACTCTCTGACATCACTGCAGTAATAAACACCCATTTCTGAAAGGTACTCTCACTACAGATACTTATATACACACCCATTAATAAACACCCAGTTCTTAAAGGTACTCTCACGTGACAGCGTTGGGGTCAATGCTGGAGGAGGCGATGTGGAGTGTGTCATGAGAGTGTCCCTTTGAGAAATGTTTTTGTCTTACCACATGGCTTCAGTGATGTCATTTTGTGGGTGGAGCTGGGCTGTGGGTTTTACTTGCGTTTTGGCTGCTGTACTCAGAAAGAGAAGTATCTTGGAGTCTCTCTATCTTCAGTTTAAAAGCTGCTTCCAGATTACCTGATAACTTAAAAGTGATAACTGCTTTGTGGAAGGAATTCAAACCTGCTGTTTTGGAAAGGTAACTGGAGTGTATACCAGGTGTGAGTGCTCTGTGGTGGGCCACACCTTTGAAAAGGGATTTCTGGTTTATGGGATCTTGTTATTAAATTGGAACAGTTAAAGGGGGAAATTTATTAAGGGTGATATATAGAGTACTGTAGCTGTGTGGGGTATTTATGTTTGTAGTTGATAAAAATGCCTAGTATGTGTTTATAAAAATGTTAACTAAATTTGTATTATAAACTTTGTTTTTGATTAAAAGTGCTTACGGCCAGTGTTGACTAACAGCTGAAAGGCAGCCCCGTGTGCTCCTCATAACCAAAATCTATAAACATTTGTAGGTCAGGGGAACTCCATAATATACTTTGGAGTTTTTTAAACCTGGCCCAAAACAAGTGAGGTGCTGAGGAGGCTGAACGCGACAGTTCAGTGAGCCCCATTCAGTTGAATGTGGCACTTCGAGTGCTCCTCACCAAAGCAAGGATGAGCCGCTTTTTGGAAGGGGTGGAGGACAGGTGGGAGCGCTGCTTGAGGGGGCCCGCGCACCACACAACACGTGTTCTGGTCGTACTTTGCTTCTGTCTTCACAAAGGGAGACATGAATAATGTACCGGGTGTTTCAGTGAGGAGCTGAAGGAAATTGGTATCAGTAAAGAAATGGTTTGAAGGAGATTAATGGGATTGAAGGCAGACAAATTGCCTGCAAGTGCGGTTCCAGAGGACTGGAGAACAGATAATGTACCACTGTTTAAGAAATGTAGCAGGGATAATCCAGTTGTGGCAGTTAAATCTGCCCTCGTCGTTGGATTTAAGTCTCATATCAGAGTAATCATTCTTCCAGTCTGTATGTCTGGACAGGGGGTAATTAGCTACATGACTCCCCGTACATGCATTTCGCCATCCAGCCAGGTAAGGCTGCACTCGCCCACTTCCATTCAGTTGCAGCCAGTGAATTACCTGGAATGCCTTTCCTTGGTGGGAGGGAGGCACGTTGGTTAGCACTGCTGCCTCACAGCACCAGGGTCCCAGGTTCGATTCCCCGCTGGGTCACTGTCTGCGCGGAATCTGCACGTTCTCCCCGTGTCTGCGTGGGTTTCCTCCCACATTCTAAAGAACTGCTTTCTGTTGTCCAAAGGTTGGGTGGGGTTGTGGGGATAGGACAGGGGGGGGGTGGGTGGGTGCTAGGTGTAGTTCTCCAGAGGGCCGAGTGCAGGCTCGATGGGCTGTACGGCCTCCTTCTGCACTGCAGATTCTATGACTCCTGCTCCTGCATCGATACCTCTGATCTATCGTTAGCTTTCACCTGGAGGCTGATAACACCCAGTTCTCCCTCTCCAGAATCAGGGTCAATATTCACCCCTCAATCAGCATCACTAAAACTGATAAATAAGCAAAATACCGCTGGTGCTGAAAATCTCAAATAAAAACAGAAAATGCTGAAAATCTCAAGGTCTGGTAGCGTCTGTGGAGACAGAAACAGAGTTAATGTTATCAGTCATCTGTTTGCGTTCAGACAGTGCTGATGTTTATTCTGCTATTAACACCTACTTTAAACTGAAGCTTTAACCTTTAATACCATCTCCACTGCCTTTGTCATGTGTTCCATGGCATCTTTGCCATTTTAATCTCTCCTGCCCTCTAACCTACCCCATACCTTCTAATTCACCCTGCTTTCCTCTCCCCCCTTTAAAACAGCATAAAGCCCCTCACTTTTCTACCTCTCTCCAGCTCCGAAAGGGCAGCCAGATTGGACTCGAAATGTTTTTTACGCAGAGGGTAGTGGGTGCCTGGAACTCACTACCGGAGGAGGTGGTGGAAGCAGGGACGATAGGGACATTTAAGGGGCATCTTGACAAATATATGAATAGGATGGGAATAGAGGGATACGGACCCAGGAAGTGTAGAAGATTGTAGTTTCGTCGGGCCGTATGGTCGGCACGGGCTTGGAGGGCCGAAGGGCCTGTTCCTGTGCTGTACATTTCTTTGTTCTTTGTTTGTTAATTCCTTCTCGCTCTGCAGATGCTGCCAGACCTGCGGCATTTTTCCAGCACTTTGCCTTTTATTTCACTACAGCAGATGATCGGGTCACTGACATCGCCTCTTTCTGTGGGATCTTGCTGTGCACAAATTGACTGCCCGGTGTGTCACATTATGACGAGTGAACACACTTCAAAACTGCTTCACTGGCCGGAACGTGCTTTGGAGCATCTGAGGCTATTAAAGACCGTTCATTATGTGAGAGTCTCTTTCTTTACGATTCTTCAATGGCTCCTTCATAATTGACTCAAACGTTAGGTAATCCATTTTGGTAACAGATATGCAAAATACTTCCGCAGTGGTAGGAAATTAGAAAGTGTAGACATACTGTCATGGGAGTGTCCCTTTAAGAAGTGGGCTGCAGTGATGTCAGTGTGTGGGTGGAGCTGGGTTGTGTCTCTGGCTTTTACTTTTGTTTTGAGCTGGAAGCTATTTGTGGCTTTGTGTTTTGCTTTCGTTTTGTCTCTCTCTCTCTCTGTATGTTAAAAGGTGTCCAGATCACTTGATAATTTAAAAGCGATAACTGTCTTGTGTAAAGAATTCATACCTACTGCTTTGTTAAAAGGGGGTTTGGCTTATGGATGTTGTTAGGAAAGTTACTGAGGGTTACATACCGCACACTGTATCTGTGGGGGGTATCAGTGTTGGTAGTTGATAAAATGTTTACTGTGTGTTTATTAAATGTTAACTGAATTCATAGAATAAACATTGTTTTGTTTAAAAATACTTGAAGGTCTCTGTTGAATAACATCTAGAAAATGGGCCCTTGTGCTCCTCATAACCAAAATCTATGAAAAGTTGTAGGTCAGGTAAACTCCATAATATACTTTGGAGTTTTCTAAACCCTGTCCCATAACAGTACAACGGGTGTCCTTGTCCATTAGTCACTGAAGGCCAACATGCAGGTGCAACAAACTGGATAATGGAATGTCAGCCTTCATTGTTGGACATGATGTGGAGATGCCAGAGTTGGACTGGGGTGAGCACAGTAAGAAGTCTTACAACACCAGGTTAAAGTCCAACAGGTTTGTTTCGAATCACTAGCTTTCGGAGCGCTGCTCCTTCCCCTGGTGAATGAAGAGGTAGGTTCCAGAAACACATATATAGACAAATTCAAAAATGCAAGACGATACTTTGAATGTGAGCATTTGCAGGTAATTATGTCTTTACATATCCAGAGAGAGGGGTAAACCCAGGTTGAAGAGGTGTGAATTGTCTCAAACCAGGACAGTTGGTAGGATTTCGCAGGCCAGATGGTGGGGGGTGAATGTAATGCGACATGAATCCCAGGTTCCGGTTGAGGCCGCACTCATGTGTGCGGAACTTGGCTATAAGTTTCTGTTTGGCAATTCTGCGTTGTTGCGCGTCCTGAAGGCCGCCTTGGAGAACGCTTACCCGGAGATCAGAGGCTGAATGCCCTTGACTGCTGAAGTGTTCCCCGACTGGAAGGGACCATGGCAATTGTTGCACGATGTCTGTTCATCTGTTGTTGCAGCGTCTGCATGGTCTCGCCAATGTACCACGCTTCGGGACATCCTTTCCTGCAGCGTATGTTGGGGTACCGGAGCAGTGAGGCCTTGCTTTTGTTGTATAGGAGCTTGGTTAGACCACACCTGGAGTACCGTCTGCATTACCTCAGAAAGGATGTCATTGTCACAGAGGGAGTGGGACGAAGACTTTTTCCGGGGATGGCGTGACTGTCTTATGAAGAAGATTGGGCAAACTGGGCCTGTATGCTCTCGGGTTTTGAAGAATGAGAGGTGATCTCATCGAAACCTGCAAAATACTTCAAGGAATAGACAGGTAAGAGGTTTCTGTTGATCGGGGGAGTATAGATCCAGGGGGCACCACTTCAAAATAAGGGAGGTACCACTTAGGGCTGCGATGAGGAGACATTTCAATAGTCGCAGAGTCTTGGAATTTTGCAGCACAGAAGGTGCTTTGGCACAGAGAGTCGTGAACCTTTGGAGTTCTCTACCTCAGAGGGCTGTAAAAGCTCAGTCATTGAGTATGTTTAAGGCAGAGATTGATTGATTTCTAATTAACAATAACGTGAAGGGTTCTGGGGATTCTGGGTGTAAAAGCGTCAGATCAACCATGATCGTATAGAATGTCGGAGCCAGCCAGAGGCCTGAATAGCCTACTCCTGTTGCTAAAAGGTCACTCTGAGGTCAGTTGCGGCCAGAGATGTGCTTCTGAGGCTGTATACGGCTCTGGTCAGACCCCATTTGGAGTATTGTGAGCAGTTTTGGGCCCCGTGTCTGAGGGAAAGATGTGCTGGCCTTGGAAAGGGTCCAGAGGAGGTTCACAAGAATGGTCCCTTGAATGAAGAGCTTGTCGTTTGAGGAACAATTGAGGACTCTGGTTCTGTACTCGTTGGAGTTTAGAAGGATGAGAGGGGATCTTATTGAAACTTACAGGATACTGCGAGGCCTGGATAGAGTGGACGTGGAGAGGATGTTTCCACTTGTAGGAAAAACTAGAACCAGAGGACACCATCTCAGACTAAAGGGACGATCCTTTAAAACAGAGATGAGGAGGAATTTCTCCAGCCAGAGGGTGGTGAATCTGTGGAACGCTTTGCTGCAGAAGCTGTGGAGGCCAAATCACTGAGTGACTTTAAGACCGAGATAGATAGGTTTTTGATTAATTAGGGGTTATGGGGAGAAGGCAGGAGAATGGGGATGAGAAAAATATCAGCCATGATTGAATGGCGGAGCAGACTCGATGGGCCGAGTGGCCTCATTCTGCTCCTGTGTCTTATGGTCTTATATTAGGCAGCAGAAAGAGCTAAAAGTCACACAGCATTCGTGTGCCCCCTGGTACTGGTTGTAAAAAGGATTTTGCGAAGGAGTTGGACATTGCGTGCAACATTCGAGGCGAAACCAGAGGGCCATTTATTACTTGTTTGGCCTTGTCACCACAGAGCGCGAGAGTCATTTACAGCAAAATGTAAGAGGTTCACAGCACAGAAAAGGCCTTCAGCCCACCGCGCCTGCACCGCGCCTGCAACCCCCCTAACCATTCGAATCCCATTTCCCAGCACTTGGCCCATAGTTTGCCCTGGGACTGCAAGTGCTCATCTAAATACTTCCTAAATGTTCTGAGGGTCTCTGCCTCCACCCCCCTTTCAGGCAGCGAGTTCCAGACTCCCAACCCCCTCTGGGGAAAAAGATTTCTCCTCAAACCCCCTCGAACCCTCCTGCCCCTTACCGGAAATCTCTGCCCCCTGGTCATTGATCCCTCCACCAAGGGGTAAGGTTTCTTCCTGCCTACTCTATCTGTGTGCCTCATAATTTTATATATCTCAATGTATAAAATTGGACAGCACAGTGATGAGCACTGTGGCTTCACAGCGCCAGGGTCCCAGGTTCGATTCCCCGCTGGGTCACTGACTGTGCGGAGTCTGCACGTTGTCCCCGTGCCTGCGTGGGTTTCCTCCGAGTGCTCCGGTTTCCTCCCACAGTCCAAAGACGTAGAACATAGAACATTACAGCGCAGTACAGGCCCTTCGGCCCTCAATGTTGCGCTGACCTGTTAAACCACTCTAAAGCCCATCTACACTATTCCCTTATCGTCCATATGTCTATCCAATGACCATTTGAATGCCCTTAGTGTTGGCGAGTCCACTACTGTTGCAGGCAGGGCATTCCTCGCCCTTACTACTCTCTGAGTAAAGAACCTACCTCTGACATCTGTCCTATATCTATCTCCCCTCAATTTAAAGCTGTGTCCCTCGTGCTAGACATCACCATCCAAGGAAAAAGGCTCTCACTGTCCACCCTATCCAATCCTCTGATCATCTTGTATGCCTCAATTAAGTCACCTCTTAACCTACTTCTCTCTAACGAAAACAGCCTCAAGTCCCTCAGCCTTTCCTCATAAGATCTTCCCTCCATACCAGGCAACATTCTGGTAAATCTCCTCTGCACCCTTTCCAATGCTTCCACATCCTTCCTATAATGCGGCGACCAGAATTGCACGCAATACTCCAAATGCGGCCGCACCAGAGTTTTGTACAGCTGCAACATGACCTCATGGCTCCGAAACTCAATCTCTCTACCAACAAAAGCTAACACACAGTACGCCTTCTTAACAACCCTCTCAACCTGGGTGGCAACTTTCAGGGATTTATGTACATGGACACCGAGATCTCTCTGCTCATCCACACTGCCACGAATCTTACTTTCGCCCAGTACTCTGTCTTCCTGTTATTCCTTCCAAAATGAATCACCTCACACTTTTCTGCATTAAACTCCATTTGCCACCTCTCAGCCCAGCGCTGCAGCTTATCTATGTCCCTCTGTAACTTGTAACATCCTTCCGCACTGTCCACAACTCCACCGACTTTAGTGTCATCTGCAAATTTACTCACCCATCCTTCTACGCCCTCCTCCAGGTCATTTATAAAAATGACAAACAGCAGTGGCCCCAAAACAGATCCTTGTAGTACACCACTAGTACCTGGACTCCAGTCTGAACATTTCCCATCAACCACCACCCTTTGTCTTCTTCCAGCTAGCCAATTTCTGATCCAAACTGCTAAGTCACCCTGAATCCCATGCCTCCGTATTTTCTGCAGTAGCGTACCGTGCGGAACCTTATCAAACGCTTTACTGAAATCCATAAACACCACACCAACTGCTCTACCCTCATCCACCTGTTTGGTCACCTTCTCAAAGAACTCGATAAGGTTTGTGAGGCACGACCTACCTTCACGAAACCGTGTTGACTATCTCTAATCAACTTATTCCATTCCAGATGATTATACATCCCATGTCTTGCAAACCGTTCCAAGATTTTCCCCACAACAGAAGTAAGGCTATAGTTCAGGGGTTGTCTCTACTCCCTTCTTGAACAAGGGGACAACATTTGCTATCCTCCAGTCTTCTGGCAATAGTCCTGTAGACAAAGATGACTTAAAGATCAAAGCCAAAGGCTCAGCAATCTCCTCCCTTGCTTCTGCCACCGTAATACTGTCCTTGACTAACAATGCCACCCCTCCCCCTCTTTTACCACCTTCCCTGAGCTTACTGAAATATCTAAACCCCGGCACCTGCAACAACCATTCCTGTCCCTGCTCTATCCATGTCTCCGTAATGGCCACAACATCGAAGTCCCAGGTACCAACCCAGGCCGCAAGTTCACCCACCTTATTTGCTCCTGGCATTGAAGAAGACACACTTTAAACCACCTTCCTGCCTGCCGGTACACTCCTGCAACTTTGAAACCTTACTCATGACCTCACTACTCTCAACCTCCTGTATATTGGAGCTACAATGCAGGTTAGGTGGATTGGCCATGATCAATTGACTAAAAAGGTGAGATGGGGTTATTGGGTTACGGCGATAGGGTGGAAGTGAGGGCTTAAGTGGGTCGGTGCAGACTCAATGGCCTCCTTCTGTACTGTATGTTCTATATTCTATGTATTATGTTCAATCATGTCCGCCCTCAGCTCGCCCAAACAATATCTAAATCCACCCAGCAGCTGAAGGGGATGCTTGTTCATTGGTACCTCTTCCTGTCACTTCGACCGGTGACAAACGTACAGACATTCCAAAGAATTTTCTTGCGTATTATACCAGGGTAGTATTTCTACCACACATCAGATTGGGACATGTGAGGGTTTGTTGGATCAGCTTAAGCGCTAGATTGGGTGACTACATTGGTATGGTATATTTTCGGAGTTCAACAGGGAATATAAGATATATTTTTTAATAATCTTTATTATTGTCACAAGTATAGGCTTACATTATCACTGCAATGAAGTTACTGTGAAAAGCCCCTAGTCGCCACATTCCGGCGCCTGTTCGGGTACACAGAGGGAGAATTCAGAATGCCCAATTCACCGAACAGCACGTCTTTCGGGACTTGTGGGAGGAAACCGGAGCAGCCGGAGGAAACCCACGCAGACACGGGGAGAACGTGCAGACTCCGCACAGACAGCGACTCAAACCGGGAATGGAACCTGGGATCCTGGAGCTGTGAAGCAGCAGTGCTAACCACTGCGCTACCCTGCTGCCGAGTAACTGGTTCAATTCAACTGGGCAATTCCCAAACACAGGGAAGGTCAGAACCAAGAGCTTAGCTTCCTATCCATGAAGGAGACAAGGGGGAACGCACGGTCCTGAAGCTTATGGAGGCAAAACATACTCAGGGAGGTAATCTCCGAGATCGAGCCCTACAGGATCAGTGGAAAGGCGAACAAAATAATCGTGTGGCCGCTAACAGGGACAGCGCAGCAACTGAGGTGCAATCCAGAGAGTTTTACCAATGATAATTCACTGGTTTACTGAGGAATTGGACATCAACCAGTTTTGTCCATTCACATTCAGCCTCATCTCCCAAAAAACGTGCAAAACACAACATGGTTCAGAAACTGGAGACATATCCGTGGAAACAAGTGTGAAATTCTAGAGGCCAAGATGGTGGACATTACAGGGGGTTACGAAGAGAACATCCTTGCGGAACCAAGGGAAAAAGGAGATGTGGAAAATCAATGACACTGAACCCAAGAGATTGTCCAGGGCGGGGGGGGGGGGGTGGGGGGGGGGAGAAGAGGAAGAGAGAACGAGAGAGAAACTGCTCCCTCCCAAATAAACGCGCTTTGACATAAAGCACAAAGTACATTCCCCGTGAATCTTAATCAACATATATCCTCGTCATGTTGTTATTTTTGACAACAGGGCAGCACGGTAGCACAAGTGGATAGCACTGAGGCTTCACACCTCCAGGGTCCCAGGTTCGATTCCCCGCTGGGTGACTGTGTGGTGTCTGCACATCCTCCCCGTGTCTGCGTGGGTTTCCTCTGGGTGCTCCGGTTTCCTCCCACAGTCCAAAGATGTGCAGGTTAGGTGGATTGGCCGTGATAAATTGCCCTGAGTGACCAAAAACGTTAGGAAGGGTAATTGGGTTACAGGGATAGGTGGAAGCGGGTCGGTGCAGACTCGATGGGCCAAATGGCCTCCTTCTGCACTGTATGTCTGTTCTAAAACACTTAGTTGCTTGGCTAGATTCCCAGTAATTGCATGGGCTCTTAAAATATTAGCTTAATCAACATAAAATGAAGCTCATGCACTTTCTAATACAAACGCACCCTGCGTCTTTCAAACAATGTATGACACAGTTTAGATTGCCTGGTACAGAAAAACATCCAAATTTAAGACGGATATTTCACACACACACACGATTGTGAAAACTTACTTTAATTTCAATTTGTTCCTCCATTTCTTTATTTTTGATTGCAGTATATTCTTTTTCAAGTCTGCAGGACAAAAGATCACAACTGAAAGACTAAATAAATTTACATTCTTCAGATTCACCATAAATGACCATTTATTCCTCATCAGCTGAGGAATTATGGGCCAGGCTTAGAGAACCCCAAAGTGTTTCATGGAGTTCACCTGACCCACAACTTTTACTAGATTGTGGTCTGGGGAGCACACGGCCCACTCTACAGGTGTGGGGCAGCAGAAATGGAAAAGTATTTTTTAAACCAAAACAATGTGTATTTTATGAACTCAAGTTAACCTTTTTAAAACATAGTGAACAGCTTAGCAACCATTAATTCAAATACAACCCCCAAAGACTACAACACTAAGTAAACCTTTAAGCTTTCCTTTTAACATCCATACGACTTAAAACACCTCTTACCAGAAGCACATTATGTTTACATTCACTACTGAGAACATTTATAATTCTGAATTCACCAAATGATCAAGAGATAGTCTTTTGATGGCAGAGAGAACTGCAGTACACCTGCTTGGTCTGGCTACAGCTCCAACACTGAAAACAAAACTAAAACACACCCTGCAGCAAACAGCCCAAAACAAAAGTAAAAAGCTGACAGACAGCCCATCTGATGCTGACATCACTACAGTAGTAAACACCCATTTCTAAAAGGTACTCTCACTACACATATTTATATACACACCCATTTATAAACACCCATTTCTTAAAGGTATTCTCACATGACACCTCTCCCCAAGAAAAAAAATAAACCATCAACTTCAAGATGGTTTCATTTTTCACCTTTTCACTATCCTTTAAGAAATGCACACAGTAAATATACTTTTTAGTTTTAAAAAAACACACGCGAACAGGTATAATAATATAGGCCTTTTTTTTCCTTCTTTCTCCAACTGAAATCCATCATGATTGATAGTCTCTTTGGACAAGAAGGTCTCTGCACGATCCATCCATTTCTCTACACCTCGGCATTTCTCTTTAAAGTCAGATACTTTAGTTCAATCTGATCACAGAATCCCTTGCAATTCTCCAACACAGGAGCATTGGTTATCACAGCTTTCAGGCAGTCAAATGCCTGTTGGAAGTCTACTATCCACTGAAAGTTTCGACGTTTCTTCAGCAAGTCCGTCAGTGGAGCAACCACGCTACAAAATCTTTGCACAAATGTTCGATCAAATCCACTCGTGCCAAGAAATCTCATTATTTCCCGTCGTGTCGAGGGTATCGGAAACTCCTCAAGGAAAGTGACTTGGGCTTTTCCAGATTCACTTTTGGCTAGGTTTATCACCAAACCCGCCTCCTGAAGATGATCGAATAACTCCATCATATGTTTTAAATGTTCTGTCCATGTCTGGCTGAAAATTACCAGATCGTCGATGTATACCACACAATTGGGTAATCCTGAAACGACTTTGTTAGTTAACCGTTGAAATGTGGTTGGGGCGTTTTTCATGCCAAATGGCATAACTTTGAATTGGTATATACCATCTGGAGTCACTAAAGCTGAAATCTCCTTCGCCCTTTCGGATAAAGGTACCTGCCAGTAACCTTTAAGTAAATCCAATTTAGAAATAAAAGCTGATTGTCCCACTTTCTCAATGCAATCCTCCAACGTGGGATAGGATAAGAGTCCGTTCTTGTAACTGCATTAACCTTTCTATAGTCCACACACAACCGTTGGGTACCGTCTGGTTTAGGTACCATCACTATGGGTGAGCTCCACTGGCTGCAACCCACTTCAATTATGCCATTTTTAAGCATACTTTCAATCTCTTTGTTAACCGGTGCCAATTTTAAAGGGTTAAATCTGTATAGATGGTGTTTGATAGGAACAGCTTTTCCCACATCTACATCATGTATAGCCATTTTAGTACTTTCCAATTTATCTCCACAAACTTGCCCATGTGATATCAATAACTCTTTCAGGTCAGTTCGTTTTTCCTCTGGAAGGTAACTCAACAATTTATCCCAATTTTTAAGAACATCCTCGTTTTCCAATTTAATTTGAGGTATGTCAGATTCCAAGTCATCTGGATTTCGTTCGTCATTTTCAGTTAGAATCATTAAAACCTCCTCCTTCTTCTCTCCTTCCCTTTCAAAGTACCTTTTAAGCATGTTCACATGACACACTCGGTGATTCTTCCTTCTATCTGGTGTTTTTACCACATAATTCACCTCACTTCATTTTCTTTCAATCTGATAAGGTCCACAAAGCCTAGCTTTTAAAGGTTCACCTACCACTGGTAACAACACTAAAAACTTATCTCCACTGGCAAAACTACGAACTTTGAATTTCTTGTCTGATACCCGTTTCATCACATTTTGTGTAACTTTTAAATGTTGTCTAGCCAATTCACCTGCTCTATTTAATCGTTCCCTGAAATTTGACACATAATCCAATCATGTAATTTCCGATTTCTCAATCACCAATCTTTCCTTAATCAATTTCAGTGGTCCTCTTACCTCATGACCAAAAATTAGTTCAAAAGGACTGAATTTGGTTGACTCATTAGGTGCATCCCTAATTGCAAACAGTACGAATGGGATTCCTTTATCCCAATTCTCTGGATAATCTCGACAATACGCCCTCAACATTGTCTTTAATGTCTGATGCCACCTTTCTAACACTCCCTGCGATTCTGGATGGTACGCAGTTGATTTAAATAGTTTTATTCCTAAGCTATCAAAAACTTCTTTGAATAATCTTGAGGTAAAATTTGACCCTTGATCCGATTGTATTTCTGTGGGTAGTCCATATCTAGTAAAGAATTCAAGTAACTCCTCCACAATCTTTTTAGCTGTAATATTACGTACTGGAATGGCCTCTGGAAACCTAGTGGACATATCCATTACAGTCAAAAGGTATTGATTCCCACTTTTTGCTTTAGGAAGCGGTCCTACGCAATCAATTAGGACCCTTGTAAAAGGTTCCTCAAATGCTGGAATGGGTAGTAGGGGCGCTGGTTTTATCACTGCTTGAGGTTTCCCTATCACTTGACATGTGTGACATGATCGACAAAATTTAACTACATCTTTATGTAGTCCAGGCCAATAAAAATGTTTCTGGAATTTAGCTTGAGTTTTCCTTTTTCCCAAATGACCTCCCACTGGTACCTCATGTGCAACTCGCAACACCTCCTTTCTATACCCTACCGGCAATACCACTTGATGAACTTCTGCCCACTTTTCATCTGCCTGCATATGTAAAGGTCTCCATTTTCTGATCAAGACATTACTTTTACGGTAATAACACTCTGGTATACACACGTATTCCTCTTCCGTATTTGCTTTCTGATACATCCGTTTTATTTCTACACCTTTTTGTTGTATCTCCGCCAATTTTCCTGAACTAAAAATATCCGCCTCATCCTCCACCTGTTCTTGTTCTTTTTCAACCCTCTGATCAAAAATCGTTTCTGATAATTACACTTTAAGTTCATCTTCACTCTTTGATTTCTCCTCTTGTCTTAACCTGTGACTTTGCGACCTTGTTACTACACAATCTGGAAAAATCCCAGGATATTCGTCCTTCAATACTTCAGTGGTCTGATTTTCCACTGGCTTATCAACCACAGTAGGCATCACTCCCACCTGTGATCCAGCTATATCATTGTGACCCAAGATAAACTGTATTCCTGGACAAGATAGTTTCTCTATTACTCCTACTACCACTTCACCACTCTTCACTGGACTTTCCAACCTTACCTTATATAATTGAACACTACTACTCTCACCCTGAATTCCACATATTAACACCTTTTCTGGCAACATTCTTCCCAGACTACATAAAAAGTTAATATTTTTAAAACATACAGTGAACATCTTAGCAACCATTAATTCAAATACAACCCCCAAAGACTACAACACTAAGTAAACCTTTAAGCTCGGGGAGGGGAGTCAACTCAGGCCAATTTAAAAAGAGCAACTTGTAACTCACTCCCAGTGAGTCAGAGAAGACACAGCCAGAGTGAGACACAACCAAGAGTGAGTTTGAGAATTTGAATCTAGGTGGCAATTCGAAGCTGGGTGGGGAGGAGGTGCTTTTTATCCCTGGTAAGTGACTGGCAAGTAGTTTTTCTTTTCATTGTCTAATTTATTTATTTTTTCTTTCGTTTTTTTGAATTGTAGTTGTATACGTTTATAGAACATAGAACATACAGTGCAGAAGGAGGCCATTCGGCCCATCGAGTCTGCACCGACCCACTTAAGCCTTCACTTCCACCCTATCCCCATAACCCAATAATCCCTCCTAACCGTTTTGGACATTAAGGGCAATTTAGCATGGCCAATCCACCTAACCTGCATGTCTTTGGACTGTGGGAGGAAACCGGAGCACCCGGAGGAAACCCACGCAGACACGGGGAGAACGTGCAGACTCCACACCGACAGTGACCCAGCGAGGAATTGAACCTGGGACCCTGGCGCTGTGAAGCCACAATGCTATCCACTGTGCTACCGTGCTGCCCTGTTTACCTAAGGTCTAAGACATGGCAGGAGATCTCAGACCCGTGTCATGCTCCTCGTGTGCGATGTGGGAGCTCAGGGACACGTCCACTGTCCCTGGCTCCTTCACGTGCAAGAAGTGTGTCCAGTTGCAGCTCCTGTTAGACCGCATGACGGCTCTGGAGCTGCGGATGGACTCACCTTGGAGCATCCGCGATGCTGAGGACGTCGTGGATAGCACATTTAGCGAGTTGGTCACACTGCAGGTGAAAGGTACTGAGAGAGGTAGAAAATGGGTGACCAAAAGACAGAGAAAGAGTAGGAAGGCAGTGCAGGTGTCCCCTGTGGTCATCTTCCTGCAAAACAGATATACCGCTTTGGATACTGTTGAAGGAGATGGCTCATCAGGGGAAGGCAGCAGCAGCCAGGTTCATGGCACCGTGGCTGGCTCTGCTGCGCAGCTGGGCAGGAAGAAGAATGGCAGGGCTATAGTGATAGGGGACTCAATTGTAAGGGGAATAGACAGGCGGTTCTGCGGACGCAATCGAGACTCCAGGATGGTATGTTGCCTCCCTGGTGCAAGGGTCAAGGATGTCTCGGAGCGGCTGCAGGACATTCCGGGGGGGGGGGGGGGGGTGAACAGCCAGCTGTCGTGGTGCATATAGGCACCAACTATATAGGTAAAAAACGGGACGAGGTCCGACAAGCTGCATTCAGGGAGTTAGGAGTTCAACTAAAAAGTAGGACCTCAAAGGTAGTAATCTCAGGATTGCTAACAGTGCCACGAGCTAGTCAGAGTAGAAATGTCAGGATAGATAGGATGAATGCGTGGCTTGGGAGATGGTGCAAGAGGGAGGGATTCAAATTCCCGGGGCATTGGTACCGGTTACGGGGAGGTGGGGCCAGTACAAACCGGACGGTCTGCACCTGGGCAGGACTGGACCCGATGTCCTCGGGGGGGGGTGTTTGCTAGAGCTGTTGGGGAGGGTTTAAACTAATGTGGCAGGGGGATGGGAACCGATGTAGGAAGTTGGAAGGTAGCAAAACAGGGACAGAAACAAAAGGCAGTAAGGGGGAAAGTGTAAGGCAGAGAAGCCATAGTCAAAAATCAAAAAGGGCGACAGTACAAGGTACCGTGACTGAGGGGAGCTCAGTGAATAGGACCAGTAATACTAAAAGGTATAAAACGGGAAGTAAAAACATTAATGGGAAGCGACGCTGCAGGTTGTTACATGAAGATATGGGTTCAATGACAAGGAAAATTAGGAAAAAAGTTAAGAGGAAATATAACTTAGGAGAGGTTACTGATCGAGGTGTTAAGATTCAAAACAGAGGTAAAAAAGCCAACATAAGTGTACTTTACCTGAATGCTCGAAGTATTCGGAATGAGGTAAATGAGTTGATGGCGCAAATCATCGTCAATGACTATGATTTAGTGGCCATTACTAAAACATGGTTAAAGGATGGTCACGACTGGGAGTTAAATATCTGAGGGTATCAAATTATTCGGAAGGACAGAGTGGATGGTAAGGGAGGTGGTGTAGCTCTGTTATTTAACGATGACATCCGGGCAATAGTAAGGAATAACATCGGTGCTATGGAGGATAAGGTTGAATCCATTTGGGTGGAAATCAGGAATAGTAAGGCGAAAAAGTCACTGATAGGAGTAGTCTATAGGCCACCAAATGGTAACATTATGGTGGGGCAGGCAATAAACAAAGAAATAACAGATGCATGTAGAAATGGTACAGCAGTTATCATGGGGGATTTTAACCTACATGTCGATTGGTTTAACCAGGTCGGTCAAGGCAGCCTTGAGGAGGAGTTTATAGAATGTATCCGTGATAGTTTCCCAGAACAGTATGCAATGGAACTTACGAGGGAACAAGCGGTCCTAGATCTGGTCCTGTGTAATGAGACAGGATTGATTCATGATCTCATAGTTAGGGATCCTCTCGGAAGGAGCGATCACAATATGGTGGAATTTAAAATACAGATGGAGGGTGAGAAGGTAAAATCAAACACAAGCGTTTTGTGCTTAAACAAAGGAGATTACAATGGGATGAGAGAAGAACTAGCTAAGGTAGACTGGGAGCAAAGACTTTATGGTGAAACAGTTGAGGAACAGTGGAGAACCTTCCAAGCGATTTTTCACAGTGTTCAGCAAAGGTTTATACCAACAAAATGGACGGTAGAAAGAGGGAAAATCGACCATGGATGTTGAAGGAAATAAGGGAGAGTATCAAATTGAAGGAAAAAAGCATACAAATTAGCAAAGATCAGTGGGAGACTAGAGGACTGGGAAATCTTTAGGGGGCAACAGAAAGCTACTAAAAAAGCTATAAAGAAGAGTAAGATAGATTATGAGAGTAAACTTACTCAGAATATAAAAAGATAGTAAAAGTTTCTAAAAATAAATAAAACAAAAAAGAGTGGCTAAGGTAAATATTGGTCCTTTAGAGGATGAGGAGGGAGATTTAATAATGGGAGATGAGGAAATAGCTGAGGAACTGAACAGGTTTTTTGGGTCCGTCTTCACAGTGGAAGACACAAATAACATGCCAGTGGCTGATGGAAATGAGGCTATGACAGGTGAGGACCTTGAGAGGATTGTTATCACTAAGGAGGTAGTGATGGGCAAGCTAATGGGGCTAAACGTAGACAAGTCTCCTGGCCCTGAATGAATGCATCCCAGAGTGCTAAAAGAGATGGCTAGGGAAATTGCAAATGCACTAGTGATAATTTACCAAAATTCACTAGACTCTGGGGTGGTCCCAGCGGATTGGAAATTAGCAAACGTGACACCACTGTTTAAAAAAGGAGTTGGCAGAAAGCGGGTAATTATAGGCCAGTGAGCTTAACTTCGGTAGTAGGGAAGATGCTGGAATCTATCATCAAGGAAGAAATAGCGAGGTATCTGGATGGAAATTGGCCCATTGGGCAGACGCAGCATGGGTTCATAAAGGGCAGGTTGTGCCTAACTAATTTAGTGAGGACATTACCAGTGCGGTAGATAACAGGGAGCCAATGGATGTGATATATCTGGATTTCCAGAAAGCCTTTGATAAGGTGCCACACAAAAGGTTGCTGCATAAGATAAAGATGCATGGCATTAAGGGTAAAGTAGTAGCACGGATAGCCGATTGGTTAATTAATAGAAAGCAAAGAGTGGGGATTAATGGGTGTTTCTCTGGTTGGCAATCAGTAGCTAGTGGTGTCCCTCAGGGATCAGTGTTGGGCCCAGAATTGTTCACAATTTACATAAATGATTTGGAGTTGGGGACCAAGGGAAATGTGTCCAACTTTGCAGACAGCACTAAGATGAGTGGTAAAGCAAAAATTGCAGAGGATACTGGAAGTCTGCAGAGGGATTTGGATAGGCTAAGTGAATGGGCTAGGGTCTGGCAGTTGGAATACAACGTTGACAAATGAGGTTATCCATTTTGGTAGGAATAACAGCAAAAGGGATTATTATTTAAATGATAAAATATTAAAACGTGCTACTGTGCAGAGAGACCTGGTGTGCTAGTGCATAAGTCGCAAAAAGTTGGTTTACAGGTGCAACAGGTGATTAAGAAGGCTAATGGAATTTTGTCATTCATTGCTAGAGGGATGGAGTTTAAGACTAGGGAGGTTATGCTGCAATTGTATAAGGTGTTAGTGAGGCCACACCTGGAGTATTGTGTTCAGTTTTGGACTCCTTACCTGAGAAAGGACGTACTGGCACTGGAGGGTGTGCAGAGGAGATTCACTAGGTTAATCCCAGAGCTGAAGGGGTTGGATTACGAGGAGAGGTTGGGTAGACTGGGACTGTACTCGTTGGAATTTAGAAGGATGAAGGGGGATCTTATAGAAACATATAAAATTATGAAGGGAATAGATGTGGGCAGGTTGTTTCCACTGGCGGGTGAAAGCAGAACTAGTGGGCATAACCTCAAAATAAGGGGAAGTAGATTTAGGACTGAGTTTAGGAGGAACTTCTTCACCCAAAGGGTTGTGAATCTATGGAATTCTCTGCCCAGTGAAGCAGTTGAGGCTCCTTCATTAAATGTTTTTAAGATAAATATAGATAGTTTTTTGAAGAATAAAGGGATTAAGGGTTATGGTGTTCGGGCCGGAAAGTGGAGCTGAGTCCACAAAAGATCAGCTCGAGGGGCCAGATGGCCTACTCCTGCTCCTAGTTCGTATGTTCTTCTGTCCTTTCCGTTTTAACATCCATATGACTTAAAACACCTTTTACCAGAAGCACATTAGGTTTACATTCACTACTGAGAATATTTATAATTTTGAATTCACCAAATGATCAAGAGATAGTCTTTTGATGGCAGAGAGAACAGCAGTACACCTGCTTGGTCTGGCTTCAGCTTCAACACAGAAAACAAAACTAAAACACACCCTGCAACCTGCTCAAAAACGAAAGTAAAAAGCTGACAGACAGCCCAGCTTCACATCACTGAAGTAGTAAACACCCTTTTCTTACAGGTACTCTGACTACAGATATTTATAAACACCCGGAGGCTCCTGAATTCCGGACACAGTACAAAATAAAACAATGTGCATCTCGTCACCGATTCCCTGCCGGGGGGGGGCGGGGGGCATCTCGTCACCGATTCCCTGCCGGGGGGGGTGGGAGGGCATCTCGTCACCGATTCCCTGCCGGGGGGGGCGGGGGGCATCTCGTCACCGATTCCCTGCCGGGGGGGGGGGGGGGGGAGGGGGGGCATCTCGTCACCGATTCCCTGCCGGGGGGGGGGCATCTCGTCACCGATTCCCTGCCCGGGGGGGGGGCATCTCGTCACCGATTCCCTGCCGGGGGGGGGGGCCATCTCGTCACCGATTCCCTGCTCGGGGGGGGGGGGGCATCTCGTCAACGATTCCCTGCCGGGGGGGGGGTCATCGCGTCACCGATTCCCTGATCGTCGGCCGGGGGGGGGGGGGGGGGGGCCTCTCGTCACCGATTCCCTGATCGCCGGCCGGGGGGGGGGGGGGGGCCTCTCGTCACCGATTCCCTGATCGCCGGCCGGGGGGGGGGGGGGGGGCCTCTCGTCACCGATTCCCTGATCGCCGGCCGGGGGGGGGGGGGGGCCTCTCGTCACCGATTCCCTGATCGCCGGCCGGGGGGGGGCCTCTCGTCACCGATTCCCTGATCGCCGGCCGGGGGGGGGGCCTCTCGTCACCGATTCCCTGATCGCCGGCCGGGGGGGGGGGGCCTCTCGTCACCGATTCCCTGATCGCCGGCCGGGGGGGGGGGGGGGGGCCTCTCGTCACCGATTCCCTGATCGCCGGCCGGGGGGGGGGGGGCCTCTCGTCACCGATTCCCTGATCGCCGGCCGGGGGGGGGCCTCTCGTCACCGATTCCCTGATCGCCGGCCGGGGGGGGGGGGGGGGGGGCCTCTCGTCACCGATTCCCTGATCGCCGGCCGGGGGGGGGCCTCTCGTCACCGATTCCCTGATCGCCGGCCGGGGGGGGGGCCTCTCGTCACCGATTCCCTGATCGCCGGCCGGGGGGGGGGCCTCTCGTCACCGATTCCCTGATCGCCAGGCTGTCACAACCTTTGTCACGGAGGGACTTGGAGGAGGGAATGCAGGAAGCCAAGAGGGGTGGGCAACCCTGCCTTTCCGATGAGTGCCCTGTATGAATGCCACTTTGTGTCCAAAAGGTTAGCTGGGGTTAGGGGGTTAGGCAGGGGTGCAGGCCCAGGTAAGGTGCTCATTCGGAGGATCGGTGCAGACTCGATGGGCCGAATGGCTTCTTCTGCACTGTAGGGATTTTAGGATTCCATATTCACTGCTATCTGAATTCATAGGGAATGCTGCTGTTTCTATGGTTACCAGTGCACACACTGCATGTAACATGGCTCAACATTACTGCGCAATAGACGCGGGAGTCCATAATTCAATTTACTTGGACCCATTTCTCCTCGATCTTCACCGATAAGTTACCGGAGCTCACGACGTCCTCGTCACGAAGACTGGGATCATCCGTTAAGCTGTGCCAGATGCTCCCCTGCTCTGCCCTTGCCCAACACACTATACTTCCCCATGTCCAAGCCCGAAACGTGATTCTCTATCTCATCTCCCCTCCTGCCCTCTCCATCAGACTGATAATCTCCTGATCTTTCAGCACTAGACCCACTGACGTCCCTTCATGGCTCCCATGCTAGCTGCTATTGGAAATGATTCACTCTCCTCCGGGATTGCTCCCCTCCTCCCTTTTCAAATGTGGGCCACCACTCCTCACAGAACCAAAAAACACCTTGCGTCCCTCTGCCATCATACCAACGCCCTTCACACTCTGAACCAGAGATGGATCTACTGGTATTTTCCATGGTGGACATCAGGTAAGGGAAGGGAGTAATGGAACCAAACTTCTCTGAACATCAATATTGTGCACACAGCAATTCCACAAAAATATCTTAAGGAGTCACAGGGTTATGGCCAGATCAATTAAATTGGTCTCACCCCAAAGGTCTCGAATTCAATTGCTGGTTTCTAATCACTTTTCCCTCAATAGAGAATCTCTATAGAATTTCCATTCTCACTAACATCTGATAGCAACGTTGTCACAGCAGAAATGATGAGCTTTAAACCTCTTGCTTCCTCTGGTCACTTACCTCCTTCACTATTCCAAACACTCGTCAACAAGGTGGACACTTGCACAAGGCTCGACGAGCGTGAACAACACTTTCTTTCTCTGCTCGCCCTCAGTTCCAGTGCCGAAATGGAGCACCCCATCTCCTCACGCACCGCACACAAGCCGGCGAAGGAGGGAAATGTCAGCAAGGTTGTTGACTGCATAACCGACCATTCGTAAAAAAAAAAAATCTGATCCAATCGGAAACACTATCAGATCCCCAGTTCTGAAAGTAGAATTCTCCTCGGGTTGCCTCACTCATGCCCGGCGCCAGGTGAATGTATTCTCAAGCCCCACTCCAGGGGACGGGAAGATAATCTGTCCTCACAGCACAACGCAAGAACATAAGAACTAGGAGCAGGAGTCAGCCATCTGGCCCCTCGAGCCTGCTCCGCCATTCACTGAGATCATGGCTGATCTTTTGTGGACTCAGCTCCACTTTCCGGCCCGAACACCATAACCCTTAATCCCTTTATTCTTCAAAAAACTATCTATCTTTATCTTAAACACATTTAATGAAGGAGCCTCTACTGCTTCACTGGGCAAGGAATTCCATAGATTCACAACCCTTTGGGTGAAGTTCCTCCTAAACTCAGTCCTAAATCTACTTCCCCTTATTTTGAGGCTATGCCCCCTAGTTCTGCTTTCACCCGCCAGTGGAAACAACCTGCCCGCATCTATCCTATCTATTCCCTTCATAATTTTATATGTTTCTATAAGATCCCCCCCTCATCCTTCTAAATTCCAACGAGTACAGTCCCAGTCTACTCAACCTCTCCTCGTAATCCAACCCCTTCAGCTCTGGGATGAATCTCCTCTGCACACCCTCCAGCGCCAGTACGTCCTTTCTCAGGTAAGGAGACCAAAGCTGAACACAATACTCCAGGTGTGGCCTCACTAACACCTTATACAATTGCAGCATAACCTCCATAGTCTTAAACTCCATCCCTCTAACCATAAAGGACAAAACTCCATTCGCCTTCTTAATCACCTGTTGCACCTGTAAACCAACTTTTTGCGACTCATGCACTAGCACACCCAGGTCTCTCTGCACAGCAGCATGTTTTAATATTTTATCATTTAAATAATAATCCCTTTTGCTGTTATTCCTACCAAAATGGATAACCTCACATTTGTGAACATTGTATTCCATCTGCCAGACCCTAGCCCATTCACTTAGCCTGTCCAAATCCCTCTGCAGACTTCCAGTATCCTCTGCACTTTTTGCTTTACCACTTATCTTAGTGTCGTCTGCAAACTTAGACACATTGCCCTTTGTCCCCAACTCCAAATCATCTATGTAAATTGTGAACAGTTGTGGGCCCAACACTGATCCCCGAGGGACACCACTAGCTACTGATTGCCAACCAGAGAAACACCATTAATCCCCACTCTTTGCTTTCTATTAATTAACCAATCCTGAGGGGCGAGACTTTCACACAAGCCGCTCAACCGAGAACCCGTCTGCCTCTGGTTTAGCACAGTGGGCTAAACAGACGGTTGTAATGCAGAACAATACCAGCTGCGCGGATTCCACTCCCGTACCAGCCTCCCCGAACAGGCCGGAATGTAGCGACTAGGGGCTTTTCACAGTAACCTCATTGAAGCCTACTTGCGACAATAAGCGATTATTATTATTATAGATAGCCGGGGATCAGCGGGACCCTCCCGTGCCCTGGCCAACATTCATTTGCGATAAATCCCACTTATTAAGAAAAAGGACAAACACTGGAAAGGTGGTTTAAAACGTTACGTACTTCTTCATTTTCTTCACGTTGTACTTGACCTGGTAAGACTTCAGGACCAGCTTGTCAGGACAGCCGTCAAACTGCTGTGGGATGACCTTCTGAAAGTGCTGGCGGGAGAGAGAGCGGGGAAAACATCACATCACTTCTGTACATGGGCTGGGAACAATGCGACTGGCTACAGACTCCACATTCCTCAAATAACCACAGCCTCCAATTGGCTACGTCACAGAAGAGGAATAAAGAAGTTATTCAAGGCCAACTAAACTATAATACGGATCATAGTAAATGTATCTGATGCAGATGACAGAGCTAGATGGACTTATTTAGGACCCTCTGGAACAGCTGTTTTAGCATCCCTTGCCTTTTGTAATGAAGTGGGGCAGGTGAATAAATGTTTTATTGTACTGACCCTCAATGAAGGAAAATGCTTGCAGGCTTCAGGAGAGATTGGTATCACACTAAACGGGTGTAACAGGGGATGCAGGGGGAGAGGGGGAAAGGCCGGGGGCTGCTGGGGAAAGGGAGCTGCTGGGGAGAGGGGGAAAGGCCGGGAGCTGCTGGGGGAGAGGGGGAAAGGCCGGGGGCTGCTGGGGAGAGGGGGAAAGGCCGGGAGCTGCTGGGGGAGAGGGGGAAAGGCCGGGAGCTGCTGGGGGAGAGGGGGAAAGGCCGGGGGCTGCTGGGGAGAGGGGGAAAGGCCGGGAGCTGCTGGGGGAGAGGGGGAAAGGCCGGGAGCTGCTGGGGGAGAGGGGGAAAGGCCGGGAGCTGCTGGGGGAGAGGGGGAAAGGCCGGGAGCTGCTGGGGGAGAGGGGGAAAGGCCGGGAGCTGCTGGGGGAGAGGGGGAAAGGCCGGGAGCTGCTGGGGGAGAGGGGGAAAGGCCGGGAGCTGCTGGGGAAGGGGAAATGCAGGGAGCTGCTGGGGGATGGGGGGGGAAAGGCCGGGAGCTGCTGGGGGAGAGGGGGAAAGGCCGGGAGCTGCTGGGGAAGGGGAAATGCAGGGAGCTGCTGGGGGATGGGGGGGGAAAGGCCGGGAGCTGCTGGGGGAGGGGGGGAAAGACCGGGAGCTGCTGGGGGAGGGGAAATGCAGGGAGCTGCTGGGGGAGAGGGGGAAAGGCCAGGAGCTGCTGGGGGAGAGGGGGAAAGGCCGGGAGCTGCTGGGGGAGAGGGGGAAAGGCCAGGAGCTGCTGGGGGAGAGGGGGAAAGGCCGGGAGCTGCTGGGGGAGAGGGGGAAAGGCCGGGAGCTGCTGGGGGAGAGGGGGAAAGGCAAGGAACTTCTGGGGAAGGGGAAATGCAGGGAGCTGCTGAGGGAGGGGGGGAAAAGCCGGGAGCTGCTGGGGGAGAGGGGGAAAAGCCGGGAGCTGCTGGGGAGAGGGGGAAAGACCGGGAGCTGCTGGGGGAGAGGGGGAAAGGCCGGGAGCTGCTGGGGGAGAGGGGGAAAGGCCGGGAGCTGCTGGGGGAGAGGGGGAAAGGCCGGGAGCTGCTGGGGGAGAGGGGGAAAGGCCGGGAGCTGCTGGGGGAGAGGGGGAAAGGCCGGGAGCTGCTGGGGGAGAGGGGGAAAGGCCGGGAGCTGCTGGGGGAGAGGGGGAAAGGCCGGGAGCTGCTGGGGGAGAGGGGGAAAGGCCGGGAGCTGCTGGGGGAGAGGGGGAAAGGCAGGGAGCTGCTGGGGGAGAGGGGGAAAGGCCGGGAGCTGCTGGGGGAGGGGGGGAAAGGCTGGGAGCGATGGGGAAGGGTGTGGCTCGTAGGGGGTAAATCTAAGTGGTTTTCAAAATTGAGAGATTTTAAGTTGAATAGTGAAGGCTGTTTTAGTACATCTATTTTTGCTCTACATTAACTCGCTATGTATGAAACTCCAGCATTTAATTTGCTGGCTTTATTCTAATTTGGAGCATGTTTAACACGTGTCTCTGCGACCTTGCGTGTACATCTTACTGCTCGGTCCATCGTCTGATCACAAAGTTCCTCAAGCTAATTAGCCATTGTTCCTTAGGCAGGGGCACAAGTGTGATTGGTTTTCAATAACCCCCCAATAGCGCTCCACGTCACACCAAGTGGCCCTGTTACTGAACCGCACTGAAATTGTCTTACAATTCAAACAATGGTCAAGCAATTTTCATAGAAACCTATAAAGGTCTGACAGGACTGGACAGGGTCGATGCAGGAAGGATGTTCCCGATGGTGGGGGGGACTGGACAGGGTCGATGCAGGAAGGATGTTCCCGATGGTGGGGGGGGACTGGACAGGGTCGATGCAGGAAGGATGTTCCCGATGGTGGGGGGGGGACTGGACAGGGTCGATGCAGGAAGGATGTTCCCGATGGTGGGGGGGACTGGACAGGGTCGATGCAGGAAGGATGTTCCCGATGGTGGGGGGGGACTGGACAGGGTCGATGCAGGAAGGATGTTCCCAATGGTAGGGGGGGGGGGGACTGGACAGGGTCGATGCAGGAAGGATGTTCCCGATGGTAGGGGGGGGGGGGGGGACTGGACAGGGTCGATGCAGGAAGGATGTTCCCGATGGTGGGGGTGAACCAGGGGTCACACTCTGAGGATACAGTGTTGACCATTTAGGACAGAGATGAGGAGAAATGCCTTCGCCCGGAGAGTGGTCGGCCTGTGGAATCCGTTACCACAGGAAGTAGGTGAGGCCAAAACATTTAAGTTTTCAAGAAGCAGTTCGATATCGCTCTGATGCCGAAGGGGATCAAAGGATTTTGGGGAAACTGGGATTAGGCTATTGAGTTGGATGATCAGCCGCTATCAGAATGACGGGCGGAGCAGCTCGAAGGGCCGAATGGCCTCCTCCTGCTCCCATTGTTCCAGGTTTCTGAGAGGCCAATCATTCAGGGGCGTCAGTTCCAGCAGGGCAAGGGCAAAGCTCAGTGGGGGAGAATGGTTAAACAGCGTCAGCAGGGTCGGCAAGTTTCAAAACTCCCATCGCGGCTGACCAAAGAAATCATTCACAACCTTTCAGAAGGTGAGTGGGGTTCCTCGAGCTGCCGACACTCGCCCCAGCCTTGACCCTCAGAAATCTTTCCCTGGATTCACAACCCACTGGTTCATTCACCTGGGGAAGGAGCAGCGCTCCGGAAGCTAGTGATTCAAAACAAACCTGTTGGGCTTTAACCTGCTGTTGTAAGACTTCGTACTGTGATCAAATCTATAACGCACTGTGCCGTTCTGGCGGCTGTCTGTGCACAGCTCACCAATTCTGCTTCTCCCTTCACATTATGGTTGGGAGGAGTCAAAGATACGGGGGCAGCACGGTGGTACATAGAACATACCGTGCAGAAGGAGGCTATTCGGCCCATCGAGTCTGCACCGACCCACTTAAGCCCTCACTTCCACCCTATCCCCGTAACCCAATAACCTCTCCTAACCCTTTTGGACACTAGGGGCAATTTATCACGGCCAATTCACCTAACAGCACATCTTTGGACTGTGGGAGGAAACCGGAGCACCCAGAGGAAACCCACGCACACACGGGGAGAACATGCAGACTCCGCACAGACAGTGACCCAGCGGGGAATCGAACCTGGGATCCTAACGCTGTGAAGCCACAGTGCTAACCACTTGTGCTACCGTGCTGCGGTTAGCACGGCTGGTCAGGGACCAGAGTTCGAATCCGGCCTCGGGTAGATTTTGAACGTTCACTCCGTGTCTGCGTGGGTTTCCTCCGGGTGCTCCGATAAGAGGGGCTGGTTTAGCACAGTGGGATAAACAGTTGGCTTGTAATGGAGAACAAGGCCAGCAGCGTGGGTTCAATTCCCGTACCTGCCTCCCCGAACAGGCGCTGGAATGTGGCGACTTGGAGCTTTTCACAGTAACTTCATTGAAGCCTACTTGTGGCAATACGTGATTATTATTATTATTTCCTCCCAGTCCAAAGATGTGCAGGTTAGGTGGATTGGCCAGGCTAAATTGCCCCTCAAGTGTACAGGGTTCTGCGGGTTGGGTGGGGGCCTGGATCAGTGCAGACTCAATGGGCCGAATGTAGGGATTCTATGATTGGATTTGGTGGGTGGGGAGGGTTAT